>NC_043746.1:20852073-21142073 GCF_902148845.1 Salarias fasciatus | reverse complement strand
GCAATAGTAATCCTGTCATGAATTGTGTCAGCATGTGATCCAGAAGAAATTGTAGCAAATGTAGACTTTATTAGACAAACACTGTTACTCAACAGCATACACTGCATTGAACGTGGTGTGTGTCATGATGGATGAAATGCACTAAACTGGTTCCTACAGCCATGGTGTGCAGGTGCAGTAGCAGTATTTCAGAGAAGTTCTGTATTTTGCTTTGGGTTCCAAAGAAATCCACAAATCTGCAAATACAAATCAAGCATTTTAAGATTTAATGTTTAAAGAATGTATTCCCCAAAAACTCATGAACAGTTTCAGGTTTTAAATGTCATCACAGATGATTCAGAGTCCGTATGATAGATGCCGTGGGGCTGGTTTCATTCAGGCTGTTGCGCGGTCATGCATCAGCATCGTGTCCCTGCACTGGGCAGTTTGTCACTCCAGCAGATCAGGAGCAGCCTGAGAGCTGTTTTCAGTCTGTAACTGCATTAAAGTCTCTTCAGGAAGGATTTACTCCCCCTAATTGAATTGCTACTTCAGTACCGTCAGCATCTCAGGCTGTCTGCCCGTCTTGTCTGCACGTCTATCTCGACTCTTGTTTATCTCGTTGTTGTTTGGTTTATCACAGTCTCCTCCTTTTTCTATTTGCTTCAACTTTTTGAACTTGGAAAAAAAAAGACTCTCCACAGTGAGAAGGGTAAAGTACAACACTTCTGACCTTTATTATAAATTCCACACTGCAGTGCGTGTGGCTGCACACCATTAATGTCCTTCAGCCATCTTTTCACATTATGCATTTGATGTGTCACTGCAAGAGACAAGTTAAATTTATTAGAATGATCGGTTCAAATGAGTGCTCGGCTTAATTTGTTTTCCCTCTCAGCCAAGCACTCCGCGCATTTTTTAGTCCACAACAGGGGCATATACAAAAGTTAGTGTCAAAGTAATTGCAGATGGAGTAATTATGATGTGCTGAGTATTTATAATGCAGAGGCTGTCAAATCCATTTTTCATCGATGTATCGAGCGAGCGCTAATTGGGACTTTGCAAACGCCGCCAAACGGAACAAAAGAAGATTATCTGAGAGGTAAAACACTACAAATAAGCTAGAGTCAAGGATTTTTTTTAAATTATGAAGCAAATCACCATTGATGGAGGTTAGTGTGATAAAGCTATCCACGTTCTCACAAATCTGTTTTTGCCCCCATCTTACCTGAGAACTGAATGTTCAGTTCTCTACCATAAGCCGTCTCCAAAAGCATTTCAGTGAGTTTGTTCAGTGCGTCCAACCAGCCTCACAACCACAGATCCCCTGTAAGCACAGCAGCGCAAGACCTCTTCATCCAGCATCTTCACCTCCACGATGGTCTCAGGTCGGTTTGAGAGGTTCTCGTCATGGACCGAATCCCGGCTTGCATTGTTCAGGACTGTAGAGTATGAAAGCTGGATATTTGTTAACACATCAGCATAATACTCCTCAAAACGTCTGTGATGCAGAGTGATGCATGTTTTCTTCTACCCATCCTGCAGGTCTGATCAGTGACATTTCACAACAATTATGATGTGTGAAGATAAATGGAGGCACATTGAGCTGCATCCAGTAATCCATCAAAAGACACCTGAAATAAAATCTGTCCTTTTCTGTCAGAACTTTCCACAAACCAAGCAGCAACAAGCATGAAGTGAGTTTACTTTTTGCACTTGGATCATAAATAAATGTGTATATGCACATTTGTGTACATGCATGTTGATCACCATGTGTCTGCATACATGAATAACTGAACATGTCTCTCTTGTGAACTAAAGAAATTTATTTCCATTTGTTTTCTCACCTGCAGTTCCATGAATATTCAATATTTAATCCTCAGTTGTCTTTGAGTCTTTTTCCCCATTTTTCTTTAAAGGAGACATATTATGCTTTTTTCACTTTGTGAAGAGTTTCTTATAGTAGTGTGTGTTGCCGTAGCCTCATTATGACGTTCACATTGTAAAACTGTCTGTTCCCTCCCTGTCTGGCTTCACCACATTTTGTGGAAATGCCGGCTGAAATGTTGAAGTTTGAGTTGGGTTTGCTTATCCTGAAATAAGTGGATCTAACTCATCCCCCGGACTGTGCCCCCGCCATGTGTGTGTGTGTGTGTGTGGGAGTGGGCGTGGCCAAACACGTTGAAGTGCATACTGGGAAGCAGGCTCAGAAACAGCCTGTTCTGAGGAGGGCTCGTCAGAGTGACTTTTTAGACCGCTGAAACTCCGAACAAATGATGAATTTCAATATTTCAATAATTTTGTGATCATGGTCTCAGTGTGTCTTCACTTAAAAAATTCTAATGTGCATCTTTTAACATTTGAACAGTATGTGATGTTACACAGTGCTGACAGACTCAGCTCTCAGTGAGGATCTGCAGATTTTGTTCTTTACATTTATATTTAGCTTTAGCAGTTGGTAGTGATCTAACCTTTTCAGTGGTTCTGTAGCAACATTCTGTTGTTGTGAAAAATATCCGCATATTTAATGGTGTAACTTTAATAAGCTTCACGACACCAATAGAAACTTAATTTTTTAGTTCGTATTAAGGATCGACCGATATGGCTTTTTTAGGGCCGATGCCGATGCCAATTATTGGTACTTATGGAAACCGATAACCGATATGTTGAACCGATATTCATTTGCAGCAAAAATGAACATTTTGGCATCAAAATGTAGCTGTGGGTGGGACATTGTTCCACAGCCCAGAGTAGTGACTTAGTAGTGAAGTGACTAGTGAAGAGAGATGTGATGTGCTCAGTGGAAAACACTTCTACATTCATTATACTCAGGCCTTTTGTTTTCGTTCAGTTTATAATTGTGTGATTACTTTATTATTATTGTTATTATTATTATTACTGATACATGTAATTATATTTATCACACACACACACACACACACACACACACACAATAATGCAGTCATCTCATCCATAACTTCCCCAAAATTCCAATATTCAACCATCTGCCGCTGCTGATAACACAACTCTTTCCTTCATTTTCTTGTATTTTGTCCCCTGTATGTCCTGTACTGTAGGAATAAAAAATAATAGATTAAACAATGGAGAATCCTGGTTGAACTAAAGTTGTAGCTACTGTAACGATAAAAAATATGTTAAAATCAATGTTATCACTAATCGATGCGCGCCCCCGTGGGGGGAGTCATTTTTCGGCAGGCAGTCTGTTCTCGGCACGGTAACCAGTCAACCCCCGGTCGCCCCGACCGACTCGGCCCCACGCGTCTTCTGTCACTCACTCACGCCTCACATTGAAAACTGGAAAAAAAAAAAAATCAGCGGTCGGTCTGTGACAGGCTTGTGTTTGATTCCTCCCGGTTCCACAGCAGCGCACCAGACACATTTACCGGTAATTTTTTTTTTCAGTTTTCAATGTGTGGCGTGAGTGCGTGACGGAAGATGCGTGGGGCCGACTTGACTGTAATCCGCTGCCGGTTGACCGCTGCCGGCCGACCGCTCCCGGCGTCCCAGCGAGCGGGCTGTCCGCCGGCGTCGGGCCGCTCCTCGCGGCTGTGCAGCCGCGCGCCGTGCTCTCCGGTTGGGAGACTTGAGGACAAACTGTGTGGTTCTGGTGACTGACGGGTCAGAGGCGGAGAATCTGCCTCAAGCTTCATGTTTGCCGTTCTTTGGAA
This sequence comes from Salarias fasciatus, assembly GCF_902148845.1. Taxonomy (NCBI): domain Eukaryota; kingdom Metazoa; phylum Chordata; class Actinopteri; order Blenniiformes; family Blenniidae; genus Salarias; species Salarias fasciatus. Next base: position 21,138,405 of record NC_043746.1, on the reverse strand, counting down.
CTGGCTAGCTTAGCTACAAGCAAGCAGAAGTTGTTTGCTCATGTGATCACATCACAATGCATTATGGGAGCCGTAGTCAAGACAACTGACTGACAACCGGGTGGTCTTTATTACCGTATTTTCTGAAAAAAAAGGCGCACCGAAATATAAGGCAGACAGTTGGGCTTTGAGACAATTAGGTGCGCCTCATAGTGCGGGAAATACGGTAAAAAAAAATTTTTATCGGATATTGGTGGAAAAAAAGGCCGATGCTGATTATTAGAAAAATGCCCAATATCGGCCGATATTATCGGCCAGGCCAATAATTGGTCGATCCTTAGTTCGTATACTTATAAAAACTGTCATTTTTATGGAAGCTTGAAAAAGCTTGAAAAAGAAAAACACACACATTGTATGTCAATATTATGAGACAGCAAGTCATAATGAGGTTCCCGTTAATGTACATTTAGAGTTGTTAAAAAAAAAGTACAAATCAATCTGCAATTAATCGAGAGTTAACTATTTAAAATCACGCAAATAATCCCAATTAAATATTTCAATCGATTGACACCCCAGTTGAAACACAACAGTAAGAATGACTTTAAAATTTACTGAACTACAAATAACTACAAGTTTAGCATCAAGGTAAAACCAAATACTGTAATTACTTTGGTTTGATTTAAATTCCTTCTTTCATGTCTTGCACTCAGCAGTGATCTTTTCCACACTTCAGTTCCACATTTTTTAAATCATTTATCTATTTTTTTAAACTCAAACTTTCCATTCAAAATATCAGAAATCACATTCCCGTCTTTCATCACTACATCCATCAGCTTTTGCTGCTGCTTTTGACCCCATTTTTTGACAGGGTGCATAGCTGATGAGTCACTTTCACTTTCAGCTTAAAGTTACTTGTTTATTCAGGTAAGACTAAAAAACTAAGATTAAACAGAGGAACCAGCCGGGCGACACGAACACAAGTCCAAACAGAACAAAGTGAGACATGAGAAACTGCATGAGTCAAACGTGCAGAAATAAACGTGAGAGCTAGAACACACACCGTGAGGAAGGGCTTGACGAGCTCAGGTGGAAACAGTTAAGGATTAAGGACGCAGCGTGCGCGAGAGACAGGTCAGAAACACAGGAGGAAAAATGAAGCCCAACGGGAAGGCGCCTGCAATATCATTCTAACTTTATAACCAGCCAGCTCGCCGTCAGGGAAATTCCTCCAGCAGCAGTTTTATCACAAACTGGAAACGATTGCTTGTCACGTCATGCAGATTGAAGATATAAGTCATATTTTGGTGAACACCGAAATGCAAAGTGCCGCGATAGCTCCAGTGTTTTAACAAGGATCCAGCTTTGATCGAATCAGAGAAAGAAGAAAATGACTTCCTTCTGCTGCTTGAAGTGTGTCCACAAGTCACATCAGGAGGGAAGATGTGTCAGCTTCAATAAAAACCATTGGCCCTGAGGCTCATTTACATACCGCTCAATTTGCATGATCTGTTCTGATCTCGGAGACCAAGATGAATGTAGAACTGGAACAAGGATCGTATGCATATTTTAAGAGATGGGTGAAAATGCTGCTTTTCTTTAAAAATTGGTGCCAAGAAACATGCTAAAAATAAATCTTTACATTTTTCATCAGGGGTCTTTAATCATTAAACTGTTTGGCAGGCATATATGTGGCCCTTTTAACTCCCTGTACTCTTCTGGATGTGTGGCACAAATTCTACTTTTAGTCCCGTTTGTTGTGGCAACGTGAAAACGAGGGGATAAGTCTGTCTTCAGCAGGACAATTAATTTTACCACATTTGCTGTATTTATTTCCCCTGTTCAGTAAATAAATACTGTGCTGTTCTTCTGCTGCACTCCTCCAGATATTCTGTCGAGGATGAAAAGCATCTGCATAGTGATGCCTTTATTGTGAAGGGGCGGCGGTCGTGTCTTCCTGATCATACTTACTTTTTCCAATCTACTTCTTGGAGCACTTTCAGTCCAGAACTGCTGTAGTTTTTGTTCTCGCCGCCCTGAGAAACCTAGACATTGTTCTGCATCGTGTGTTTTCTGCTCCTCCTCACCATCCATTGCTGTAAACCCTTTTGCACCAGTGGGGGAAAAAAACACAACTGATGACTTTTCCTCACTAAAACTGATGACTAATCACACAATACCAATCAGTCAGCCTCAGAAAGGTAATTTACGCATCAAGAACAAGCCCTAAGAGGGATGACGTTCCTCTCTAAGAGTGAATAAGTGTCTCTGAATATTTAAGCAGTCTGAAGCATTAGGGAGACGTAAAGGCAGTAAATTCTCTTCCCACCAGGAGAGCACCAGTAAATTGTCATAATTGATTCGTCATACAGGCAGTAAAAACAGGAGACGCTTCACACATCCTTCCATTCATCACTGTCAGTCTCCATAAGGATGAAGTGCTTCATGTGCTTCGTTTGAATGAGACTGTCCGTGGATTCAGTGTCTCTTTAAACTGTTAAAGTTTCAGACAAGGAGGCGGAAACTGAAAGACAATTTGAGCCGAGCTCTTCAACGTTTATCTGACACCAGTGTCGCCGTCGAAATTCACACAGACAGCCAACATCAGGATTACCAACATCTTTTTATTCTTTAATTAGCCTTTTCTTTATTTTGTAATCAGAACTGTCACATAGCAACAGAAAAAAAGTCATACACATTTCAGCTCCCTGAAAGAGAAGCCTTTTATCTTCTTTTAATACATGAAAATACCCATTTTGTTCTGTCAAAATAAATACTGCAGAGTTATATAAAAGTTGTTCTCTGTATTTACGTCTCTGTTGGACAGTTTGTGGGAGTTTTTTTTTTCCTTCCTTTTTATTTTTTCCTTTATATACACATTCATGGTGTAAGCTGCAAACATAAAAGAATAAATTAAAAAATATATTTAATATTTAATGCAGAGGAGATACAAAGAAGGACAAATAAAACTAGCAGAGATGGCAGCTACTGTCAGAGTCCTGCTCAATGCACCATATATTTAAAAAATAATCACAAAAGGAGTCTGTATCCTACAACTCTAATCAAAAACATCCTAATCAGAACCTACCAATCACAGGAAGATTTTAAATAAAGTGTTATTATACTTTCATGTTTTTGGTAAAGAAAGTTTTCCCAGGACTTGGACAGTAGCACAATCTCAGCAATTCTGCAAAGTGACAATTAAAAAGGCAGGAAAGAATACATCAGGGGACATTTTCATTATGCAAAGAAAAAGGCAAAGTAGAACTTTTAGAACCAAATGTCACTTGTGAAGTTGCTTGAAGTCTGAATCCAGCATTTGACAGAAGCATTGTCACAGCTACAAATGTTCAATACACCCAGAAACCTTGTGATTATGGCGGATAAAAAAAAAGCTGGATTTCCTGAAAATACCCTCTGAATAACAGAAATAAAACCCCCAAAATCCTTTCGTAAGGATAATGGGAGAAAGTAACTTCAATGTACAAATTTAGGAGGCTAAAGGCTTTTAAAGGCTACAAATTCTGCTTAAGGGAAAGAAGGGGTAAAAAAAAAAAAAGAAAAGAAAAGTATTTTCTTTGAAATTAAATGCTTCCATTATCGTCCGCGCTCCAGCTTTCCGCAGTTTGCTTTTGTCGAGGTGTACCTGAACACAGCTGGAGGACTGTAAATGCTTCTTAATGCTGTGTTTAATCCGTTGGAGTGGCAGTACAGCTTCAGTTCTCTGAACTACTTTCACCTGACAAGTTTCCAAAGTCACCTCAGAATTCAATCATTCTAATTATTTCATAACCGTGTTTGGTTTTTGTGCGATCGGTAGATTTCCATCCTCCGTGGGCTTGTTTTGTAATGTACTTGATACCCTGTTGTGGTTGTTTAACAATTCTCCGGTATGTTTCGGTCGCGGCTGGATTGGATTCTTGCAATCAGAGCTGCATTCTGTGCAAAACTGAAAACCCAACAATTAAACACATTTCTCAATAATAAGCATTTACAGGCTTTGTCTGCTCTCAGAATGGATGTCATAGTTTTCCATCTTTTATAGCTGAACGGTTCAATGCTTGTTTTTCTCAAACATCCACTGAAAATGTTACAGTAGAATTTATCTTTGCAATTTATATATATTTTCTCTATGCGAGCATGTTGCTTTTACTAAAGAAAAAACAACACCTTGCTCAGTTTCTATGGAAAATATAAAAATGTGTTTTTCTTGGAAATATTAAAACTATGGCAGCATTTCTTAGAGGAAAATAAATCAGAAAACATTTGAGGAGAAAAAGGAGAAAAAAAAAAGTTTGAATTACCAATTTTTTTACTTAGATCGATGTTGGAACAACACTAATCCAGTTGTTGACTTAAAATCTTTGTCCAATCTGAATTCAACACAGTTCAATTTCAATAAATTCATAGCTTCATTCCTGGAAAAGTTCTGAAAGTTACATATTGATTTAATTACTGAAATATATAATCTTATGACCACATAATCTCTGGTTATTAGGTGCAGTTTGCATTGGTCATGTTGGTTATCAATAATCAACGATTTGAAGAAACTTTTTCTCTTGACCTTTTTGCATCGGACTATTCGCCTGACAGTCTGTTGCTATTTTTCTATTTGATTCACTGTTAAAAAAAACACCTTTATTTGAGGAAAAGGACGGTCTGAATAGACTTTGAACAGTTCCCAGTGGATATTTACAGATTCAAACACGGCCGGTGGTTCATGCCGCTGCTGCCACGCTCCTTCCTGCTGACCTCTTCTCATCGTTTTGGACTCGCGGGGGTAGAACCCGACTGAACGTTCACACAGAACCCCACCCCAGCTTTCTGTTTGTTGAAGGAATCTCTCTGAGGGGCCGACAGCAGAGTCAGATGTTCTTTTTAGATCAGTGTTTGAAGCTGTGAAAAACCACAATGGAGGGCGGTTTTGATGCCTGAGGTGATTTTGGAGGACGAACCAGGCGTCACTGCGTCGGACTCCATCTATCTGGCAAAGAATTTATCAACCATCAGACGACCACAGCTCACATCAAAATCACCGATGAATGAATGCTGATTTCTCCCCAGGTTGATGATTGCTATGTTTCTTTGAAGTCGGGACAGAAACAGTTTTCTAATTAGGAGACGTTTCCATTCCGGGCTCCTGGACTTCCTGCTCGCTACATCTCTTTCCACTTTGAAAACCTCGACGACCTCCTGACTCTCACATGACCCCACCGTGGCTGCATCTCTTACATTTAAAACAGACCCCACCCCACACACGACCCGTGTAGGTTTTGGCTCATTAACTTTCATGAATGGAGAAGAATCGGAGTTGCCTAATTTTAGACTGTTTGGGAGCTTCCCACACACACACACAAACACACACACACACACACGCATCGACACACAGCGCCTGATGTTCAGCTGCAGACTCACAGATGTCATGGAAACTGGAGTTGTGGAGGTGGGCGGCTATTGAACTGCAGAGCGAAGGGGGGGAAAAATAAAGAGGTAAAATATAAAAGAACCGACAAGGCATGACACTCAACACCGCAAAGCCGGAGCCCGTCCACACGCACGGAAAAACAACAAACACATGATTGTTTGAAAAGAAAATTGTGGGTTTGCAAATGCTGGAAATGAGAACGTGATTGCCTATTCAACAGAACGGATTTGCAACATCCAAGTGTTCATGTTGTTTTGGTTTGATTCTTGGTTGCTGTGTTTTGTGGCCTCGATCTGCAGGGGAAAGGTCACGAGGGGTGTCGGCTGCTTAAACTTCACTCATATTTTTTCATTTGCATTTTTTTCCTCGTTTCTGCCAAATGTTTATGGTGAATACATAATAATCACATAAAAATAAAAAATAAAACGATGTGAAAAGTTGTTGTAAACTGTGAGATACATGATGCTCGTGTAGAAATTTGTGAAAAAGAACTGCACATCTGCTTATGTTGCTACAATCTGGAGCATTGTTTTGGAAAACCATCAGCTTTCCCCCAATCAGTGGACTTAAATCCAAGCTCGCTAAACAAGAAAGGTTTGTGTGAGAGACGATGTGAAAGGGTTCAATATAATGTATTGATAGTTGCTTAAAATTGAATGCATTTCTTTCACTTCTCTGTAAATACATTTGCCTTGCCTCACTCATGAGTCTTGATATCTTCAGATATTGCATTCTGCTGCTCTTTACTGTTTAAAGACGACACCGCTTAAAAAGATCAAATGGAAACAGAAAAGTAAAACTGTTGTTTGATGCTGAAAATATCACAAATATGAACATCGGAGGGAAGAAGCGAGATCCCCTCATAGATTCCCATCATTATCATGTTTTTTTTTCTTCTTTTACAAACGACTGGACTTCCATCAAACCCTGAAATTGGGCTGAATTCCTTGAGGAAATGTATCCGAAATGCAGCAGTAACACACTGATAGTAAAGCTCTGCCATGATTACTTCATCTGTATGCATTCCTGTCAGCTTGCTGCACCACAAACTTTACATCAGAGAAAACTGTTTTCTATGAGCTTTTTTTTTAATTTATTTATTTCTAAGTCAACTGAGCCAAAAACTGAATCACACTTCTTTTTTTTCATGATAAACCTCTGTACTTCTGTCTGAAAAAGTTTTGTTGTATGAAGTTTCCAGTATAACATTTTATTAACTTTTCCTGTGCTCTACAAGACAGTTAAGTTGTATTTATATTTTTTTAAAACAGTTGCAAAAATGCATATTTGATGGGACTTAAACTGTTTATATTTAACAGAAATGCCGTCTCTGTCTGTCTAAAATACTGTACTCAACCTACATCATTCACTTTGGAGAAATATCTAAATAAAGACTCTCAGAAGAACGGCTCAGTTCATATTAATAGCTGATAAACTTCAGATTATGGCTTGGTATGAGGAAAACAATGTAGAAGTGTGTGTTTTCAGCTAATTGTGTGTGTTTCACCCTCAACCCATGATAATAGCATTTCTCCATCACTGAGATTTTAAAGATATTGTTTGACACAGGTCAGATCTGCTTGTGAAGCAGCTTTACTCACGATGCAGGAAAGACAAATTTAATCTCCCAGCGAAAACCTCTTTCCAAGAATACAGCAGCCGTTTTGGAGTCATATTCTCATGTTACGCTGTTTTCTCTCTGTTCTTCCCACTGTGCAGATTCAAGCGTACAAACTGACTTAAGAGCTTTAAAATTCAGGCCTTCATTAAATTTTTACACCGCAACATTACACTGGAAAGTAGGTCAATGGGCTGGTGTGTGTGAGGACGTGTAATCATCTTTCTCTGTCAAGAGCTCTTTGTTTTTTGGCTTTTCTTTGCCAGTCAATCAACCCTCGGCCGTGCTTCCATGTAATTAACTGATTTGAGGAGGTTGTTTGTTTTCTGCTAGTTTCAGCTTTGTCTCTTGTTAGATTAAGATCCTAGATTTTTTTTTTTTAGATTTTCATGCAGTATTTAGTCAGAAAAACATTGCATCCAGGCACCACAGTGGGGTTTTCAGACCAGCTCTCACGTTGTTCTTCGGCAGATCGGAAAAACGACACAAACGCAAAGGAACGTCTGGGATCTACTGCACATCCCGACGCTGAGCGGCTCGATAAAAGCCAAAAATATAAACAGACATATCATATTCCATGTTGATGAAGGCTACAGACTGAGCTGAAAACATTATGAGCTGCTTAAATGAGCTGTGGTATCATAAAAAATATGTCTACTGCAACAAAGTGCAGCAGAGTTTGGCTGCTTTATTACTGCAAATGATTTCTAAGCAGAATCCTCTGCGTCTCTCACCGAAAGAAGCATCTTCCCCAGTGAAAGCACGAGCAGGAGACACTCGTAAAGCAGGATTGATTGCGACTTGTTGCCTCCATGCAGACGTGTCCCTGCAGCGTCTTTCATGTATTCAAGAGGCGGCGGCTCTAATTAATACTTTGTGAAGTTTAAGTGGTGACTAATCATGCAGTGAGACGCAGGATTCTGGGATCACTGAGCGGCCTTTTGGACAAAAAAAAGAAAGAAACGTCTTCACTGAGATTCATGAGGAAAAATATGCAGCAACGCTCGACGGAGACGAGACTCAGACCCCGTTCAGACCACGTTTCAAGTTTACATAGAAACAGCAAAAGCGTTGCAGTTTTCACATTCAGCCACTAGTGGATGCTGTTTGTTATTGTAACACAACCACACACACCTGAAACTATGGACTGAAGTGCAAAAAGTTGGTCATCTGAGAAGAAAAGAGATAAAAATCTTTCAGTGTCCATGAATTTAAACGGAGGGGAAAAAAACCCCGGTACATTCTTCATCATCGTTTTCAAGGTGAGTGCAGACGGAGGGAATGAATGACGAAAAAAAGTAGAAACGATGTTGGGGAAAGCAGGTTACATACATACACAGACACAAGTGAAAGCACATGTCTAAACCTGCACATGTAATCACACAAACACTCCCGCTGAATCATTCATGAGCAGCTCTTAATGTGTTTTCTCTTTCCTCTAACTTCGTGTTGCGCGGCTGAGCGCGGTCGAACAATCAGGGAGATGCAGCCCAGTGGAGTCATGGAGGCCGGAGTGTGAGCGAGCAGCTGCTGTAATATTGATAATAATAATAATGCAGTTTGACAGGATTTTAACTCACCTTAGACAAGATTTTCCTGCTAAAGAGCCCATAAAATAAAGGAATATATTTCTTTCATCAGTACCAAGTAATTCTATTTAGAAGAATGTTTTTTTAATCAAATTTTGTCTTCTTGAGAAGCAGTTTAAAATGTGCACACTGCAAAAAAAGAGTGTTTTAGAATTTTGAATACAATAAAAAAGTTTGGTGGAACTTTGAAGCTCCGCCCCTAGAACCAACAGTGACTGATGGCGGCGTTCCGCGCACGACCATCACAATATAGCATTAAAAAAATTGACTTTAAAGTGTTTTTTGGGTATCAGGAATTTCTGAAATATCCAGAAATAATTATCACTTGGACATCATTTCATGAGGTCTTCAATGAGAAGTTAGCAAAGCATCGAAAGTTCAAACTGGGAGGGAATCAGAGCGTTTTTCAACTTGAACAAAAATGATGTTTAACACATGAACAATTATTTTTTCCCTAAAGCTCTGCATTTTGTCTCGGGTTTTAAAGGCTAATTTTCCAACTTGAGGAGCGACAAAATCTAAAATCAATCCTTTTGACTTTTCACTGAAAAAAAGAACAACAGGTAGCATGTGGTCATAAACAGAAATAGGTCCACTGTATCAAATAACTTTGGCAACTTAACACACTTCCCGTCTCGTCGGTAGAGTCGTTCACCACAGAGATCCTCCAGGAAACCAGAAGCAGCTCCACCAGACACACTGGACTCCACAGTTTGGTTCTGATTTGAGTTTGATTCACCGACACAAACAAACCAGAACTGGTTTTCACACATTTAGCAGACCACGAGTGAAGTTTGGGTTGAGCTGAGAAACCAGATACCCTCCACTTTCCTGGTAATGTCCTTTTCAGATCCTCCGAAGCCCGCCCGGAGCTCCGGTCTGGAGTTCTGCCGGGTCGTGTCTCGGCTTCCGATGCGTGAAGGCTGCGGTGAGTTTCCATCGGCTCGCCGGTGATGCGGTGGCGGCCGGGGCCGTGGAAAATGCGACTCTGGAGTCATGTTGGTCACAAGCAGGACTCGTGGGACTCTGTGTGCAGAGACTTCTTCTGCTCTGTGTGGTTCCCGTTCTGAAGAACTGAATACCTGAGAGAAACAGAGGAGGAGAGAAATCTGTCAGTACATCGCCAGCCGTTTCATAATTAAGTTAATTAACTAATTACCACTGAATACTAAACAATTTAGATCTGACAGACCTTTATAAAAATGCAATATGATTGGCTAATACCTCCTAATTTTCTCCTGATGGAAACAGTCATTTCTCAACACTGTTCAGTCGCTGCTGACTTGAAAAGCGACCGTGCAGCGAGTTCGAGGAGGATGATGTGGAGAAGCTTTCAGCCTCAGCCGCAGCTTGAGTCATGTGACATTAGTGGCACCGGAGTGATCGTAAAGAGCCAGACCGATGTGGCAGAAATGAGGCGCAATCTATGAAAACGCTTCAGAGCCTCTCGGCTGGCCTGATTCGGAGCATGTTTACGTCAAGCACGATGGAGAGATTGAGGTCTTCGAGTATGAAATCTGCTGTCAGTTTAATGTTAACGTTAGTTTAATGTTAGTGATAAGAAACAAATATTGAGTGTTTCAGGTGTCACTTGAGTCTTTTCTGACAGCTCATGGGACAAATCCACCTTTAAAAAGCTCAATATGGACAAGCTGTTGAGAAGTTTAACCAAGTTTACACAAACATTGATGTGAATCTAAAAAATGAGAAAGGAATCAAAAATCTACAAGTAACAAACACATTTGCTGCAAAAGCCCGACAGAATAATGACTGTTCCGCCGATCGCCCGAGCAGCTAAACTCTGACCTGACAGCAGAAGCATTTAGCAGCACAAATGATCGCAGTGACCCGCAGAATTCTGATGCTATACATCTGTCCCGTAATTGGCTCAGACCAGCAACGCAACACAAATCTAAACAGGACATTAGAGCCAAACAACAGTTCTTTTCAAAGAGCTGTTAAAGCGAGCTCCTTTGGCAGCCATAACGGTCTGGAGGCCTGGCTGCACTGGAGCGAGTGTTTCTCTTCGCAGGCTTGCACATATGCATGTGTGTGTACAGGGCCAAATGGTTTTGCATTGTGTGTATACATGACAGTGTGCATGTGGAGAGCGTGTGTGCCTCACTGCAGGCTAAAACCATTACGAGCCGTTTAAACAAACACCCCGACCAAAGACACTTCCTGCTGCCAAACTGGCCGTGAAATGCTCGTTCCAGACGGCCGCGAACATTTAGGGCTTTTCTAAAGGAAACAGGCTGCACACTCCCGCCAGAGCAGAACCCAGAAATTGCTGCCACATTGCGGCTGTAAGCCCTCAGCCGGCCTCACCGCCGAGCCGAAACCGCGACCGTATCAATACTGTTTGGGCAGGAGTCAGGATTGCAAGCTGGACGCCTGCTCCGAGGGAAATTATTGACATTTTATTGAGTTCTGCCCAGTGGCACATGTTTTCATTCATCCCCGTCCAGTCACGTCATGCAGCTCATGTCCTAATCACAGCACTTACATAGTAATTACAGTTATTGCACTAATAAGCTGATAAGCAGCCTTTTGAAAGCATTAAGTTCCAAAAGCTGCTAGTGTAGAGATTTTAAAATAATTACTTTGGCAGCACATGAGATGAATTAACACACTTTGGAGTTTTCAGTGCATTGGTCTTTGTTGTTTTAAAATCTGCCTCCATGGTCGGCTGCTTTATGTTTCGATCTAATTTGAATCTGAAAGTCATTGTAAAGTCACAAACCTTGAACTGCATGAAGTGCAGATTCCTTCATCAGCCTCTGAACCAGGTGGGAATATGGTGAATACTGAACTACAAACTATGGCACGTCTTCCTCAAGCACCAAATCATCAGAAGTTGAATTGCATACACAAGAAATCAGTATAAATCCTACAATTTCAGTAAGATACTTAAATAAAAAAAATTCCACTTTAATTCCCCACGGTATTAAAAAAATATCCATCCATGCATCTTTGATTATTGTTTTCTCCAAGTTAAAACGTTGAACCAATCCTAGCAAATGATGAGGAATCACACCTCAGCTGTTCAGCGGCTCAATCAACCAAACATCCATGTCTTTTGTTTGCACATAGAGCCCCTGAACCTGAACCTGAATCCAACCACAAACACAGCAAAGAGCCTGAACAAGCAGCAAAATGGACCATAAAAAAATCACACAATGATCAAAATGAACTGAATAAACAGAACCACATGTGTAAAAAAAAAATCCATGCCCCATTTACATGAAGTTTTCAAGTGAAAATAGAAAACGGCTTGCAAGTTGGAACTTTCTGAAAATCTTCCAGCTCTGTCTCCGTGTAAACGATTAGGGAAATCAAACTTTTTTACATGTCTGTGTACTCGCCATTGGTAATGTATTGTTATGCTTGCATGTGTGTGTGTGGTGTCATTCCAAACACAAACAGCACTAACTCATGACCGGGTGAAATAACTACATCTGACCACATCTTCCTTCAGTGTTTCAGACTAGAGCTGCATAGCATATCATCTGAGCATCATTGTAATGTACGTCTACACAGTAGTCGTTGGAGGGAAATGAACTCAAAGTTCCTGACACACACACACACACATACGCACACACGGCACGCAGCGATCCACCAATCACAATCATTCTTAATGAGTTTCCTCAAGCAGACCAGGCTGGATAGCTTAAAGTGCTGTTCAAGGTCATCTTTTGAAAATTGTTTGTTTTTTTTAATCACAGTCTATAGCTCAGCTCAGGGTTAGACGAAAAATGGCAACAACAGTTTTTTTTCCCAATATCATGCAGGCCTAATCAGATGTTTCATTAAAAAAAAAAAAAAAAAAAAGATATTCAAAAATTCGTCACATAAATGCAAAACTTTTCAGACAAACGCAAAAAAAAAAAATAAATAAATAAAAATGTAGAAACAATACTGTATTAATGAGGCCTCAGTGTAAGTCTAACACATTTAACCTGAAGCTACATTCAAGTCATTGACATGAACACTTTAAAAGAGAAGAGAGCGAACGCTTAGAGGACTTGATAAGTGTTTTGTACAGAATAATTCTCCAAAACCCTAAAATCTTGATGTGTTTGTTTGAGGCATGCATTCGATTTGATACTTGGATCAAATGAAAATCCGCAGCAGGACATGTGGCTGGATCCTTCCTGTGTTTATTTGTGGTTTTATTTGTACACAGACGAGCCAACGAGCCAACAGGCCAACTGGCGGAGCAGGAGACAGGATGGAGATTTGTTTAATGAGGCCAGGGGGGTGGGGGTGGGGGGGCGAGAGAGAGAGAGAGAGAGAGAGAGAGAGAGAGAGAGAGAGAGAGAGAGAGAGAGAGAGAGAGAGAGAGAGAGTGAGAGAGAGAGAAGGCCCGGATTACAAGCAGACTAAACATTTCGACATATTTTGGGCAGCAATGTGCTGAACATTCATCTTGGTTCAAAGCTCTTTAGCGAGACCTTCAAAGTGCTGAACAGCAGATTCAGAGTTTTCATTTGAAGGACGGAGGTTTATAACAATCAGAAGTTTTCAATTCATATAGAACAAATCACAATACTTGCAAAGTGCATTATCATTTCTAGATGTTAGGTCCAGAACTTAATCACCACTGCCGGGTATTTCTTATATGAATACACTGAATTGAATTATAAAGTGGTAAAACCTACAGAAATTGCAACCTCACAAAGATTATCAAGAAAACATCAGGAAGCTCTTTTCATATTATCTATTAGAGACAAAAGGCTTTATTATCCACTAATTATGCAATTTAAGAAAACTCTGTAATGATAAAACTTCAAAATAAAGCACATATAAAAATATATCGATGCCTACATTTTTAGAGCCTTGAACTGATAAAAGATCCTTCTAGCTGTTAATCAACCAAAATTATATAATTTCCTGAGAGCAGCCTGGGTTGGAGAGTTTTAGTTGATCAGAACATTACAAGTCTCTGCAGGTCTCTTTAAAACTGTGAAGAAAAAAAAATATTTAAACCATAACTTCTTGCTCACACTTTTTGTCAAGGTGAAGTCTTTTGTGTTTGAACTGAGGATTCTGACCTCCAGAGTTTGGAGCTTTTCCCATTTTCATCTGATTCAACTTGGAATTGCAACTTCTGAGAGCAACTTTCAAACCAGAAATGTGAAGGTGAAATGATGTGAAAAGAGGATAAAGAGGACGACGCTGAGCAAACTGGCTCAGATGAAAGTTTTTAACTCTCGACCACAGAGAGTCCCAGGTGAGTACTGCGACAAGTACGAGCGCTGAGGTCCTGGAGATTTATGAACTCAACTATAAAACTCTGAGATACAAGCATCTTATGAACCAAACAGTATTTGGATCAAAAACTGGGATCAATAAGTTACTTTGTTGCTGATTGATTGGAGTTTCAAAGCAGGCATATCAGTCTCAGAAGGGTTTTAATCCACTTTTTTAATCCATTAATTTAAATGAGACAACAGTGAAGACCAACAAAGGCACAATAGTCAACTGTCACTTTCTGTCAGGGTCCAGCAAACCATAACATCAAGCACGATGATCATCTGACACTTCAATCACACTGAAACAAAGTCCGAAGAAAAGCAAAGCAAGATGCACGATAGTTATCTGGTGACTAAAGAAATGCATAATATTAATCTAACGTAGTCACACTCTCTCCCAGAACACTCACCACTGGAAAAAAGCAAAACAAATTCAATAAAAAGAAGAAGCCTGAGCAGCTTGCTGTTTTCTAACTGGTCTTTTGCTCTCAATAGCAAACTTCTTAGGGAGCAATAGTTCTGACTGAAAATATTTAATCTTTGCTCAATATGAATACAAATAATTTTTAAAATTCTATTGTTTTTATTGTCTACTTGCACAAGTGCAGAAGAATGGTTACCGACAGCCATGGTTTGCAGCAGTATTTCTGGAATTTACCTAACCAGCCTCTTAAGCAATTACAAAGAACAACAGATAATGAAAAACCAGTGCAGTGGTCACACTCTCCTCACAGTCAGAATATCACTGATTCAGCTCTGGGACTGGGGGCCTTTCTGTGTGGTTTTTATGTTCTCAGTTTGAGATTTCTGGAGATTTTCCAGGTTTTTCCAGGCATTTGAGGTTTAATGATGACTCAATTTTCTGTAGGCTACATTAAAAAAAATGAAGACAATGTCTGTGTATTGGTTTCTCCTGCAGGTCAACTCTACAACTTGAACTTGCTTATCATGCAGAATTTAAAGTAAGACACCAGTCTAACAAGCGTAATGACTTAAAGAGGCACTTCAGTAAAACTCTGCATGACACCAGTGAGTGATAAAAGAAAGCGTCCACTGTTTGAGTGCAGGCAGTGCGACTCTTCAGCTTTATTAACACTGATTTTATGGCGCCGTTACTGAATCACATTAACCTGAGAACCAACCTTTTCGATCTCAACACTTGTTCTTGCTTTATTAATGAGTCTGTGGAGGAGATTTTCACATGGCGTCGAGACGGCAATGTAGTGCTCGAGTGAGAGCTTAACAAAGGTTAATTTACAGGGTAATGCACCAGAGACAGAAAGCCGAGAGGAAGTTTGTTTTTTTTAGGTGACTTAAAAAAAATCAAGCAACTTTTACATGTTGAAACTACAGTATAGCTGGATTTTTTTTAGTAAACCCATGAATGACTAGGTTTTTAAGGAGAGAGATAAAACTAGTTTTACATTCATAACATATGTGCCCACTTTCATTTGCATGTTTGAGTTTCCAAACTTAGTATCATCACAGGAAACATTTGTTGGATGATGCCTTCTCTGCAGGTCCTTGATATGACATGTTGTATTTGTAACATCTGGATTATTATCACCTTTCTATCACGTTTCCCCGGCTTTCCTATAAAGTCTTTTAAGACACAGAACTGAAGGTAAAGCTACATTTTTACCCTTGAAACAATTTTATCCACCTTATTGTATTTAAAACAGACTGTATTGATCTTCAGTTGGATACTTGGAATCATTCAGTCCAAATCATCAATTTAGTGAGAATATCTCGCTTCATCCTACAGTCCAAAAGCCTTTGTGAGTGTGTGTGTGATCTCGCCTTATTACTAGCCTATTATTGGCGGGAGTGCACCTCACCTGTCCGTTGGTAAAATTATATAGAAGATGGATGAAAATGTAACTTCTATCTTCAGTCCAAAATAACCTCGTACTTTATTTTCATGTTTGATGGGAACGATGAATATTTACTCTGGCTGGAGGATTCTGAGCACAAGATGTTTTCCTCCTGGTTTATTCACATCTAATGATCCGATCATCCACTTGAGCATCCTATAGCTCTCATCTCTCTCTCTCTCTCTCTTCCTCTCCACTGCTGATGACTCCACTCGCGCTGTCTGAAGAGGACCGTTTTATCATCCCCAATCAGGAAGCCCTTTTTTTTTTCTTCTCCCGCTCGTTTCTCTCTCTTTCCGTCTCTCGATCAGATCTCCGCCCACCACGGCAGCGAGTGGCCTGCTTATTTCAGTCACAAGCAGCTTGAAGCACCAGTTCACAGTCATCCGAACACAATGAGAAAGAGGCTCAGGATGGAAGGAAGACGAATACAATGCACTAGAATTTCAATAGGGAATAAATTACACAGAAATGAGGCAACTGGAAGAGCAGCACATGAAGCATTTCATGTCAAACCGCTTGGCGGTAACACCCTTGAGGAGAGTTTACTTGTGGCTCAGGAAGGGAAAAAAAAACCCACTTTATTTCAAGAACACCATGACTTTCTGAGGCTTAAAAAAAGGAGTTTTTTATATGAAGTCTGCAATCCTCGCAGTCCTCTGACCTTGAAGGGAATTTATTTGTAACCTCGCGCAGGTGAGCAGGAGCAATATGAGTCTTCAAAATGAAATAAATAACGTGCCGACACCTCAATAGCAGCAGCAACGAGTAAAGTTTTATTAGAGGGCAAAGAGGAGACGAGAAGAGGAAGATTTAGAATCTTTTCCCATGGAAGACCTCCAAAAACTAGAATGCAATTCTATTTTGATTATAACGATGATAATAAAACAGGAGCAACCCTCTCGGGAGCTGATTCGTTAATGACTTTGTAACTGCAAGATCTGTCCATCGTTGTGAATTCTGTGAAGCTGAAGCGGCTTTACTGACATCAGGTTGGGTTTTTGTGGGATTAAACCTTGCCGGCTTGGGTTTTTTCTCCTCTCCTTGTTTGATCAAGCTACTCTGAAGACACGTCAGACGGCATTAGGGCAAACAGAGAGATTTTCAGCCAGGACCAAAGGAACCAATCTGCAGCAGGCAAACAGAGCAGAGGGACGGGAAAGTGAAAGACTCGAGGGATCGGCGCCGTTTCACAGTAATCCAGCACCATCACGACTTCATACGTGGGAAGCTAATGAGGGACTAACAAAAACGGGACGACGAGTTTAGCAACTTTTTATGACAGCTTGGACAAACGTGCAAGAACTGGCAACACAAAAAGTCCTGAGCAGATGAAAGTGGTGAATGAAAAAAAGATGACTCCAAGTCTCATCCACCTCCTTATTTAAAGTTGAATTGTGTGCATGCTTAATATTTGATGCACAGCCTTTTGTTTGTGTTAAATTCTGAATGGAAGCAGCCAGTGATCAGTCAGTCGTGCTAAAATTGACCGAGCTTTGCAGCCCTGTGATGCAACAACACGAAGCTTCACAGCTTCTTCTTTTTTTGTAATATATATATCACTCAAAACTTTTTTTTTGTCTTCTCCCTTTTATTATCTGAGCTCAGTTTAGCCTCAGTGCGGCAGCACGGATTTGCACGGCTGTGGCGAGACGTACACGTCGTTCGGTACGTTTCTTCAGGGACTTCAGAGCACAGACACAAATAGAAGAGCGGAATCAGAAAGTCTGAAGTCATCCTCGCTCGGAGTCCAAGCAGCTGTCCCAAAGTGCAGTGTGAGGATGCACTCAAACGTCCTCTCATGTTACTTCCAAAAGAATAATGCTGCCTCTGCCAGCTAACGAAATGACCCTGAAGCACGGAGGCGAACACGTCAGTGGACGTTAACCAACTAGCGAAGAAGCTGCTGACTGACAGACTCATTATGGGAAATATTGTGAAGTAACACCCCAACTCCTCAATCAATCAATCAATCAATCAATTTATTTTTGTATAGCCCAGTATCACAACAACAGTTGCCTCAGAGGGCTTCAAGATGTTACATTTGTCGGTAAAAGTAAAAACAGTGAATAAGCATAATGGTAATATGTCAATATTTACAGTAACGAGACAGAACGAAGCAACCACCGCCTTCGACCCTCACATCCGGCAAGAAAAAACTCCAAAAACCCAGTGGGAAAAGAAGAAATCTTGGGGAGAACCACAGTATGGAGGGATCCCTCTCCCAGGGACGGACAGCTTTGGCAACTCCTGGCAGAGGAAAGTAACTAACTGATTTTTTTGACATTTTTAACAACAGAATGACTGATGCTCCAGTGGGCTTGTTGATCTCTACCTTTGTTTTCATTTCATTCAGGTCGTGGAAGGTATTTTTCGAAAATACATATCAGTACAAACACTATATAAATGGACATTCAGCCCTTTGATTGGCTCCAGTCATAATTAGTGAATCTGTCAGAAGAATGGTTTGGTCTGATGTCCCTGATTGAGGTGATCTATCGCTTATTTTGATTTTAATTTGGTAAGAAAGGAAGTAGTGCTCAAACCCAAGCTCCAGTTATTATGGTGGACATTTAAACAAACTGCTGACTCTCATTTCTTTAAATCCTAAAGTACTATCATTCCCTCAGACTTTCCATTAAACAATAGATTTCACGTGCTTTATTACTTTTATCTTAACACTTTTTGCTTTATTCTCTCTTTAATGTCTTTCTTTATATGGATTTCTCAATCACCCTGTTTTAATGCGTTCCCTTTATTTCCTTGTAAAGTACTGTGGATTGTTTTGTGTCTGAAAGCTGCTATAGAATTAAATTTGCCTCGCCTTGCCTGAAATGCTGATGTTGCTGTTCAGAAAACCAGCAGATAGGCACAATGAAAAGTAAGTTAACTCTTTCTTTCCTTTTGATGGATACGATAAACAAAACCAAATTCGCATGGTAAAACAATGTAGCCTTCAAATTACTCAAAATTACACAAATAAAACATGGAAGCTGGAAGCTGTCGTGCCTGTTAAAAAAAAAAAAAACTGAAAAAGGTTTACAGAGATAAAAAGCTTCTCAGGTTTTGGATGGATTGCGGCTCCTCGTGGACAAACTGTGGTTGATTTAATGTTTGAGATCATGCCAGATGAGAATTCATAACATTTGAGGCTGAGAGCGTTTCTCCTATCAGCATATAAAACACCCCAGTCATCCTCCGTGTTTCCTGTCAGCCTCCATCGTTAGGATCTAATGACGGGCGGCTTCCCCACGGAGCTGCCGGGGATTAGATGGCAGAGCGGAGCCGGGCGGTGCAAACAAAAAACTTCCGTCTTTTTTCTGTCACAGTGATACCTTCTGCAATTTCAGGCTTAGTTTCCGAAACAGAGGAGGTGGGAGGGTGTCTGTTACAGCTCTGCTGAAGGTTTTCTGGGGTTGAAACCGAATCCGCGTGAAGAGATATAGAAATGGATAAGTTGATTCAGGCTGCCATTTTATTTTTCCTTTACCTTTGCAGCTCCTTGTTGAGAGATTTTGAGCTGTGTGGGTTGGACCCGGGTCAAGTCTGAGCCGTGAATCTCTCAGAGAAAACCGCCATCGAAATGTTGATCTTCTACTGATAACAGGGATGCCACATAGTCAACATGACTGGCAACAAGAAAAGAAAAGTGTTTACATTGCGATCCATTGTGGTCTCCGCTGCACACAGACTGATCTTTCACAAACTCTCTCTCTCTGTCCGGAGTCTCATCTTGCTGGGATGACTTTTCTTTTTTCTTCAGAGGTTGAATTTCAAGCGAAAGTTAAAAATAAACAGGTTTCAATAAATATCCACCACCATGCACTGTGCATTTATCCATCCAATCAGCAAACAGAACAAAACAAAAAAATAACAACCACACAAGGCAATTTAGTGTCACCAAATAAGCATGTAATATCTGGGAAATGCAGATTGCATCGAACAGATCAGCTAATGAACTGTATTATGCAGAGGTGTAAAGGATATCTGCTAACATATCCATGGGTACAGGTATGCACAGGATATGCAAAAGGTAGAATAACGATGCAGGATTTACAGCGGTTCATTGTGCTTATTGGAGGGATTTTTCTGTGTTCGCAGTCAGGAGCAGCAGTGCACTGAGTTCCTGTGGATTTCCAAAAGCATATGAACAAAGACCAGACATCCAAACAAACCAGGATATTGGAGGATTGCAACTAAGTCCCTGTTTGCACAACATTGTTTTCAAGTGCAAATTGAAAAGTTTTGTCCTATTTTGGGTGTTCGCTCACATGACGGTGCTCGGAGTCACTGAAAATAAAACTTTTTGAAAATGGCTGCTGAGGTGGAACTTCCTGAAAGCGCTTCGAGTCAAATGAGAAAATAAAATTATTTACTATTACTATTATTTATTTTGAACATGAGCCCAGCCAGATCGACAAAAAAAGTCAGAGCAGAGAGGACTGCATGACTGGTCTTACACAAGTTTGAGTTCTGAATCTGAAACTGAGCATCAGCAGATTTGACTGACATGATGTAACCTTCCTGTTCATCCTGTGATTTCCAGAGCTGCATAATTATATATAACGTAGTCAAATAGCCGAGAAAAACAGCCATAATGGTAGATATCCTTTGTGGTAATTGGGGGTAATTTTCAAAAGTGAAACTCTTTTTCCTCTAACCTTGGGTCTGTGCTCTCAAAGTTTTTTTTTCTTTCTTTCAGCTATAGCGGGTCAGGTAGCAGAGTCCAAATCATCTTTTTCTTTTTTTCTTCTTTTTCCTACTCTCACATTCTGCGTGGGCGTACTGAGTCCACCTGCAGGGGTGAGCTGAGGCTGAAAACAAGCGAGTGTCCTGCTCTGTTTGTCTCCGAACACTGAAGCTGGACACGGCCGCTGAGGTGTGAGGGTGAAACGACACACACTTGTCTGTGTGTATCTGGGTGAACGCACACTGTATTTCCACACTCATAAGCAGTGCAGGTCAGACCTTTAAGAAGATGCTAAAAGTGCAGCATGTGTGTGTGTGTGTGCGTGTGTGTGTGTTGGAGGGATGACAGCAGACTCCCAGTGGAGCAGAGGATGAATTATTTCTGGAGAGTTGAAGTCTGAAACGCAACATTCCTCAGCTAATTGCTTACACGGCCTGAATCAAGGGAGCTTTGTGTTTGAACATTAAAGCAAATAATAAGTGCCCAATTTGTTACAACCTGCAAATAGTTTGGATCAAGCCTGTGATGTACTCCAGATCTGATTTTGCTTAGTTTAGAAATTGATACTCAAAGTTGAGGCTCGTGATATTTGCACATGAAATATTTATCTGGCCGCCTCAGAGCGCTTGACTGAGATTTTTATTTCCCAGCTTCATGTCGCAAACATATTAAGTGCATCAAGTCAAGAGGAAAAGTGCAGCATGATGCATGTCTTGTTGTCGGAGGCAATTCAATGAAAACTGAATCATTGTGTATGTTTTGTAGTGCATGTTTATGCATGAAACCAAGTCCAGTTGACCTGATTTCATTTGCACTGAGATGCAACATGAATTTTTTTTTTCTGCTCTGGCATGATGTTATAATCAAACCGTATTATTCAAATCTTTCAGTGAAAAACAAACAAACAAAAAAAAACCCTACAATGAAACTGATTGAGCAATAAACTGGAATTAAACAATGATGAAGAATTAAGGTCGATGACGAGGATTCTTGTTTGTTTCTCATGCTGAACCTTACATGTCCCTCCAAACGGCGCCTTCCAATGTTATTAACCTCAAAGTGAACATTTCTGGAGGCTTGTTTCCCCATCTCTGATTTGAAGCTGATTATTTCTTTCTGGCTAACCAGTCGATCGGGTTGTCTGGACTAATGGGATCCTCCTGCACTGACAAAAGAGGGTTTTTTTTTATGCCTTCATCTGACGGGGGAACATTCACACTGACACCCTATTAGCTCCGCCACCCACCAGGAGATTGCACAGATGATTGCACAGACTGCATGGAGCAACTCAGAGGCAGCGGCATGAGTCCGGCTACCGCAGAGAGCAAAACAGGTCAAGGTTTCGGCAGGGCGGAGAGCTGCTCCGTCGGATCTGTGCAGCTCCACAGCGCCAACAGAGTTTGATGGAGTTCAAATAGATATATTGTATCCCGTGACTTCATCAATTGTTCTGTCGCAAATATCTAACTTTTAGCTCTCAAACTTTTGCTGATTTACCAGTTATGAGACATTTATTTGCTACATAACAAATACTTTAAAATAAGCAAATGAATAACTGCAGTAAGGATTTAGATTTTTTTTAAATGATTTGGTACACCAAAGTACAAAACAACTAAGCACGAGGAACTAGAGAATTCCAACTCAGGAGAGTTAAGGAAACCAAAAACTGAAAAGTTCAATTCCAGTGAAGAGAGAGAAAACACATCTACCAGGAATAGACTGATCTAATATTAGCTTTAAAGGAGCCACCTGTCATGAAAAATTGACTTATGAGCTTTAAACATTGTCCGTGTTTTGTTACCTCATAAAAACTTCAGTTAAGTCTGTTTTTCTCTTCATTCATGCATATTTGAGCAATCTATATGAATATTCAGTGTCAGCTCTCTCTTTCATGCACTGCTTTTATCTGAAGGAGCCTCTGCTGTTTGTGCAAAAGAGAAACTCTCCAGAGCTTCAAAGAAAGAAAGAAAGAAAGAAAAAGACAATGATAATAGCATGATGTTGGTCAATAATT
Source organism: Salarias fasciatus (assembly GCF_902148845.1). Taxonomy (NCBI): domain Eukaryota; kingdom Metazoa; phylum Chordata; class Actinopteri; order Blenniiformes; family Blenniidae; genus Salarias; species Salarias fasciatus. The sequence goes on along the minus strand of NC_043746.1, from coordinate 21,115,964 downwards.
TGATGTGTATGGCTTCTGTTTCTTAGAATTAAAAGTCATTCATTCATTGAGGATGTATACTCTGCAACTCTCTCTCAGTCCTAGTGATAAAAAACAATATTTAACATTGAATTATTAACTATTATAAACTGGCCATCTTTAGATTCTTGGTTGTTACCTTCAGACATGGAAACATAAAGCTTTGTGTTTCTATAATAACACAATATTGAAAGAAACACACCAAGGCTGGTTCTATTTCTCTCTGTGAACTCAGTTTGTTTTAACAAAGCTTCGTTTGGAACAGGGCTGCACAAAATCTTGTTGAATGCTGTGAAAAACAAATTTGCAATTTATTCAAACACCTATGCAGATGATTTTTACATTGTTTAACATACTTTATCACCACAAACATATCTACACATCATGGGAGAGCATGTTCTTCATCTGAGGGCAATGAGACATTTTATTGTAGTTTAGTCAATGTTTTACATCATATACCACATATTGCATTGACAGTACATTTATCCTATGTTAAGCAGCTCTAGAGTGGAATTTATTTGAAGTGTTTCTTTACATAAATGACTAAAATAACACAGAATCAGAGCAAAGCAACAAACTTCTGGTTGACTGTCGTAAGTTTACTTTTTGTCAAGCCTGTTATTTCCTTGTATTGTCAACATGACCTTCTTGTGGTCACCAACAACACCAACAACAACAACAACAACAACAACAACAACAACAACAACAACAACAACAACAACAACAAAAAGCAACCAAAGCAGATCTTTCATTTGAAGCTACATTTTTACTTTATTATAATAACTCTGGTGGTTTCCTGAAAATACAATCCAAAAATCACTTTGGCAGTAAAATGATTTTTGGTAAATCCCTGTTTTGAAATGTTTTAAAGTGTCTCCGATTTTAAAAACCAATGTTTGTCTTTCATTGTGCATCAATGGAAAAACAACTCAATCAATGTCATTGTAACCTTTCTTTTTTTATATATAATCTGTATTTTTGTAACGTAGGATGTGATCCATTAAAGTTTTGCTTTGATGTGGTTTGGAATTTGTTTCAAGCACATTATAATCTGAAAAAAAAGGCTGTTATTCTATTTTCTGTGGTTAATCAGTCCCACATTCCCGAGAGATGGATTATGGTGTTTTCTGACAGGTTTTAATAGCTTAACTTCAGGTTTATTAGTGCTTTGCAGGGAAACTCTAACCTCAGGAATAAATCTTTTGATTCACTGAGTTTCTTTGAACAAACTAATCTAAACATAAAAAGCTGCTCTAATATTACAAAGAGAAAAACATGGAAATATGGGAAAAGTATTAGCCAAACATTTTGAACTGGTGAGGAAGCCAAAAGAAGCTAAACTGAAAGGCTTGGCTCACAGAATCGAACAGGAACTTTCCTTGATGTGGGGTGACAGTGCGAACCACTACTCCACCACGACAGACACAGGGATGGGTAAAGCAACAGTCTTATTTCATGCTGGGTGACGAACATCTGCAACAGCTGGGAGCAATTTGCTGCTTTGATAAGAAACAAGTGAAAACTTTGATGATGCATCGAGACGTAAAGCTTTAGCCAGAAAAAACATCTGAATTAATTTTACTTGATGTTGAGAATTGATTCTAATTCAATACGTCAGAAATATAAAAGATTTAAATACTTTGTACGCATTTTAGTGAAACAATCCAATTAGATGTTTAAAAATGAGGGAAAAAAGACCTGCTTTTCTATTGTTTTGCAGTTTTGTATTACGGTTATTCATCAGAAAAGACCTGCTGTGAAATATAAATCTCAATGTTCTTCAAATACTCAATGGCTCTTGAATGAACCGACAGTGGCTCTCAGTTCAATTACGTTTAAGATCTCTGCCTTGAGTTCTTTATCAGAAAAAGAAATGCTGGTGTACAGATAGAGAAGGTTTCATCAGCCAGAAGAGCTACAAGTGTTTTTATTTCATTGTATTTTCCCCCAGCATGTGGCTGTGGGTTATTTTGGAATCACATGTCCTTTGTACTGTTCGTGTGAAACGAGCCCGCAGAGACAGAAACCATCTGTCTAACCTACATGGACATGATGAAACATTCCCAGCAGTATGGAGGCCGTGTTTAATCTCGGCCTCGGCCTGTTGACCTGCTCGTGTCGGGCCCTGAGGAAGCGGCGGTTAGTCAGGCTGTTGGTTCACCGTCTGTCACAATCCGAGAGCCATGACTCAATGACAAGATCTTTCTGTGAGAACAAATAGTTCCAGGTAACTAGAAGACCACGTTTCAGGCAGCAGAGTGATGGATGGACGGATGGATGGATGATTGTTCAAGTACATGTGAACCTCAGGTTTGTACAAACCTTTCTTTACATCCTGCATGTAGATCATGCAAGTTCAGTGTTAGGTATGAGAACTTACTGAACTCCAGTCATCACAGGCTGATGTAAAACACTCTCCACTCTCATTTATTTAACTCCACAAATTTCACCCACTTCAGATCTCCGTGTGAGATGTTGTGGATGCCGCGGGAGGGGAGAGTCGACTCGCCTGCCTGACAGGAAGGAAAAATTACACGCTCACAGCGGGAAGTCCCGTGAGATGAGAGGGAAATATCTTCATATTTACATGATGCTCAGAGGGGACGGAGTAAACAGACCTCCACAAACAGAGGAGAGGTAATCATGAATGAAACCTCAGAGTGTGTGTGCCTATTTGTGAATTGGGTATGAATTTGTGATTCCAGTGAAAATGAAGAGAAAGATTGCATGTGTGTGTGTGTGTGTGTGTGTGTGTGCGCGCCCAAGAATGAACACACACGGGAAAAAACAGATTGTTTTTTTTTTCCCCCCGTCTCGTGTTGTGTGGCTTGGAAGGGTTTGAGTTTGATGCAGTCAAAGAAAACCTCCGCTACACGTGACCCTCTATCGGCCCGAGGGCGCTCTGTGGATGCCGTTTCATTTCCAGTCATAAATTGTTGAAATCCACATCAACCTCAGCGTCAACATGGCCAGCCTCCACTATTTAAGCTTCCCACCGAGACTCCTTAATGAAAACTTCAATTTCAGCTAAGGTCAACAAAACTGCAGGTGATTTTTCCGGTACTGGATCCCAGTGAAGTCGGCGGGTATTATAAAATGCCTCTATTTATGCTGGTGTGTTCATGTGTGTTTGTCGTAAATGCTCCAAAAGTCAACAAAACGAATGGAAAAACTAGTTAATGAAATACTGTATTAGTTTCAGGCTGTGTGAAAAACGTGTATCGTCTGTGTAAAAGCCTCAAACTGGAAAATATTAACAAATATGTCACTTACAGTCTGTGGTTAAATTGAAAAAAAAATGTTAATGTGATGATACAAGAAGTCCCAGATGTTCTGTCTTTAGACAAACTGTGAGACAGCAGTAGTTTCACTTAGATATTTGAGAGCTTGACAGCTCAGTTTCTCACACAATTTTAGAAATTGTGGTTGATGTGCTTTGTCTATCCAGTTGGTGAAAGACTCATAAGAATCATCTGAAAGGAAATGCATGGATAAGTGAGGGGTATGTTCCTCCACGGCATGTCACATCCTGGGTATGCTTGGTCTGCACACACTGAGCTTCTCAGTTCTCTTCACATGAACTCATATTTATAGTATTGACTGCATGTAACCTTCAGATTCTTCATAAAAGCACAAAATGCGTGGAAAAGACATAAGACCACTCAGTGAGAATCCATAGTGTGCGTGTGTGTGTGTGTGTGTGTGCGTGTGTGTGTGTGTGCAGATGTGAGCCAGATGCATCTGTATTGTTTATGTTAATGGTGGCCTTTCATGTTTGCCGGGCCGACGGAGCCGATGGAGACAGACGGATAAAGGAACACCCGGGGACGAGGGAGCCGAGCACAGAGAGGTGAGGTCGGTCCGGCAGCAGCCCACACAGCGAGTCAATTCAATTAGGAAGTGAAAATCCTTCCTGACCGGTTTAATGTGGTTACTGCGATACCGACGGCTCCGGAGCTGCTCAGAACGCACGTGTGCAGCAGCTCGACTACAGTCACTCAGCGACAAGGACGCAGTGTAGCTTCAAGCTAAATTAAACTTCAGTGACATGAAGGACGGTGTGCTGCTGTAGCAGACACTTCAAGAGTTTTGGCCGTAAGATAACAGCCTTGTCTACTTGATAGATCTCACAGTTTTTAGGGCTCAACAGGTGTGTTTGTGTGTTTTTAAAAGTAGCTTCAGTGTGGGAGGATTGCTTCACCTGACTGAACAGCTTATAGAACAGACTTCCTGAAAGAACCACTTTCTCTCAGAATGCAGAACTCCTGCTAATCCGTTTCCTCTCTGACTGGCAGGATAAATGGCATCAGGGTCAACGCAGCCCGTGAAACTGGAAAAGATTTGTTGAATTTTGGTGCCCAAAAAAATAAGACACTGAAATCACACCTTTTTTAACACATCCTTTGTCTGCGTCTTCCCATTGTTACTGTTTATAGCATACTGTTCTCTGCAAACAGGTGTAACAACAGCACCCACTAGTGGCCCCACATGGGAAGCACATCGTTTTCAGGGTTTCTGCTGTTTCCGTCAAAACGGAATTTCACTTTTCACTTCAATGCATGTTTTTGGGGAGCAAAAGTAATTTCTGTTTGGAGGGGTAATTCCCACTAACCACAACTTCTTCATGCTGCACTCGCTCAAAGTTATTGATTATCAATCCCAAAGTGATCACGAATTAGCTACTCGTGCTCAAATGCTGAAAGCTCACCTGAGACTCAAGATTCATGCTGCTAAGCACATGGCAAAATAAAGCTTGAATACGGGAAATAAAAGACTACTTTACTGAGTGTAGAGATTTCTAAGGTCATTCAGACTTTGTGTGGATGTCCCTGATGACGATTCAGCCCATTTCCTTCAGGGGCTGAGCTGGATCTTTCAATTACTGTTATTCTCCAGTGAGTTAACGCGGTTAATGCAGACCCTATAGCACAGCCATTCACACACACGTAACTTACATTGTGTATGTTTTCAATCGCTATCTTTTAGCAATTACAGTCAGTATGTGCAAGGCGGTAAAACTAGAAGGAAAAAAAAGACTCACAATCACTGTGTTTAGTCGTAAAATAGAAGGTTACTTTTAAAGTGGCTCCTCCATTTTACTGCTAAGCAAACAGCAGCCAAATATATAAAGGCTGGCAGAGGAAACCGACGATAGAAAACATGCTGAGTAAAGATAAACACACTTAAACTTTCTTTAATCGTCTTATTATCCAAATCCATGAGTGGAACTCTTTGGATTGCATGAGAGTTCTATAAGTACGTAATATATGAAGCAAGTGCAAAGCTGAAGCCCTTAACGTCTCTTCTTGATTTTCACCCTGCAGAGAAAGCTGGTTCCTGGCGTGAATTATGATCCTTGCAGAGTGTGACAGGTTCAGCTGCCCTGCTGACCCCCGTCCGATGACGGGCGATGTCAGGTTTTATGCTTTGCTTCTTTATATTTTTTAAAACTTCAAAGACGAAGAAGTGTGCTCCGCATTTCCCTTTCAACATAAAAAGCAAAAGAAAAAAAAAAAAAGCTTGAAAAGAAGCTCCTGACACGTCTGAGGGAACCTGGGATCAATAATACCCCTCCCACGCATTTCCTCTCTCACAAACTGGAGCCCAGACGGCCACGGCTCGAGAGCAGCGGCGAGAGCTGATCGTCCACTCAGTCACATCGGAGTCGAAAACACGGGCAACGTCTCAAAGAACAGCCTCCGTGACTCACTCTTCCACATCAGCAGAGATGAAATCATTAATCATAACTCGTAGAACTGGAGCAGCGCGGCGTCGGGAGCGAGTTAAATTGTCTTCAGTTGGACGTCTTGATTGCTGGATGGTTAGTTGAATGCATACAGCAGTACCATTTAAAGAGCTATGAACACTTTCACACTAATAGCTCTGAAAATGGCGCTGCGATCTGCAACACAGAACAGAGTCCGAGTCCCACAGTCGACACTTGGATATAGTTTCAAATGGAACGTGGTGAACAAAAAACGTGAGCTTGTCAAAAAACCGGGAGCTGGTTCAGGAACTTTTACTGCTCCTTCCGGACGTCTGGAGTCCATGTCAGGACGAGACAAAGCGGAAATCACAATGGAAAGAAAAACAAGAGCGGGGCGGCGGAAAAAGCCAGTGACAAGTTTGCAAACATTTATAAATGTTCTGCATGTCAGCAGAAAGTATAAAGAGGGGAAACATTCTCAACGGAAGATTGACTGATTAAGAAATGCTTAAAATCTTCAAGCATCTGCACGCTCCAGACAAATGGATTGCATATATTAGTGCTTAGTTAGTGCTTTAGGCTCTGTGTCTTGCTCAAGGACACTTCAACATCATAAACAGGGAGATGGGTGATTGAACCTGAAGCATTCTATTTGAGAGGCAACCTCTATCAACTGAGACACAAGGAGCACTTCACATATAAATAACTGCAAATACTAAATACAATCAATCAGTTATCTAAAGCATGTTGTGAAGTTTGTGTTTGTGTGAATAAATTCTTCATGTTTTGATCCTGATGGTTTTACCGTTTCTTCTAATAGATATTTTCACAGTATTCATTCTATTATAATTTCTGACACAATATTTGTGAACAATAGCCTCCTAACTGATTCAATATAAAAACTCTTGCACGTGTTTTTCCATTCATGAACACTACAGGTCATGATGTGATAAATCATATCTCGTTATTCTAACGACGGTATCAAATATTGCTTCCTACTCATTCTAGAAAGCGAGAGGAAATGTTGACCGAGTTGTCCACTGTACCTGCTAGGAGCAGAGAGGAAAACACGTCATGAGTTTTAGTGTCTTTCTAAGACGCTCTGCTCGCTGCTGTTTCTTCTAATATATTCAATAACATGCCCACAAATGGTAGAATTTATATAATGGCAAAAATATTGTTGCGACTTTCATGTTTTTCACTTGGAAAAAGTATATTTATGAAATTATACTTATAAAAGTGGGGAATTATGTTGACATGCACAGAAAACAGTCTAAGTATATCAACTAAATTCATAAATTATTATTAAAACTGTGGTTCTTGTCTGCCTCTGCTATTGTTACGATATTATTGGGAATCCCAACTTCCCTACTTAAAAATACGAACAAGAAACAAGTAAAATGAAAAACGAATAATGAACCAATAAACTCCCATCCTAAATATATATTAAGGAAAGTGGGCAAAAATACTCTACGAACCTGCATGTAAATAGTCTCAGCAGGCTGGAGCTTAAATTATCTGAATTGTAATTTTTTCTTCATCCTGCTTGTTAATATGCAAAGAAATACAAGTGGAGGATGAACTGAATGACTGTAAAACAGGAGGCTTTGTTTTTATTCTCATTTGTCTTTTTTTTTTAGTTGTTCGGTAAAGAAAACTAGAAAACAAGCAAAGGCGGAGCCAGGGAGGGGCTTGGGGGTGCTTCAGCTACCCCTGGGATTTTCAAAGCACCCCCAAAAATATTTCAATTATTTAAATTTTTTGTAACTTTATTTGCAGCGGTGCAATACACATTCAAAGTAATTTTAAATCAGAAAATATAAAAATTGTCCAAAAAAAAAAAAAAGCAGAAATATGCACTACATTACGCACATAACCTTTGACCCAACTCCTCTGTTTTTGGCTAGTGAGGCATGTTTTGTTAGCTTGGTAGCTTGCGAGGTGAACGGTGCGGAGATGGATCGCTTTGTTCTTCAAAAACGTCCACGGATGGACAAAAAAAACTTCTGAAACAAGTCAGGCTTGCTCTGTTGATGAACATCTAGAGATGCCAGGACCAGAACAGGACCCAAGAGATGAGGAAGGGCAGCTGCCCGCTTTTTCATCAGTGAGCTGTGAGCGCCCTTTCTCATGTCTGCGTCGTTTATAGAACTATTTGAGAAACACCGAGATTCTTGAACCAGCAACCTGGCACTGCTGGCAACAAACTCAGACAGAACCCGAGCCTCGGACCATGAAAAGATCATAGATGCCTTTGCCCTAAACCACCACAACAGGAGGATTGTTTTGTTATGAAGACTACAACAGGTAAGAATGCGTTTTTGTGGCGGCAGTATTGATTAAATGTGTTATGAGGGTATTGCTTTTATTTTGAGTTCTTGTTTATATCCGGGCTATGTATTCTGGATGTGATATGAGAAGGTCTGTTGATTTCTAAGCTGCATGTTATTTAGAATTTGGTGGATTTTGTAACCAAAGCTGTAATGTGCATGCGTAAAATGCAGCGATTTGGTGGCGCTGCTGCAGGCTGTTGCTTATTTCTTCAGTGTTGTATTAAAGCTCATGTCCGGAGTTTTGAAAGAGAGAGGTTTTTTTTTTAATCCAACATCTCAGGTTCCGCCCTCCCTCTACTTTCATGAGCGACCAAGCCACGCCTCTTTAATTGTGCACGCGAATTATCTGTCGGGTGAAAATGAGAGCCTCTGAGTCCTACAGCATCCTACATGTTTAGCTGTTTACAGTGGATGTTCAGCAGACAGTGGATATATCCGAGGTAAGCGTGGCGGCTGCTGCGGAGCTAACTCACCTCTGCCTGGGCGAGCGGCCGTGCTCTCTGGCTGCGTGCGCACTTTGATTGACAGCACGAGAATGCGGAAGCTCGAAATCTATTGGCTGACGCTGACCGGCGCTTTTTCGGATAACATGGGGGTCTATGAGACGAAGGCGGAGCTCATAAATAAATTTTTATATTGCTTTATGCTAATATTATATTGTAGTATCGAACCAGACTGACACATTTAAGCTCTGTTAAAAAATGATACATATGTTGGAAACGAACGGAAACTCCAGACACGAGCTTTAAGGTAAGATTAGATGAATTTAGCATTTTAATTTAGAACCTTTAAATCGTGCTGAATGGGTGTTAAATACAAACGTGTGCGTTTACACACGTTTGCAGACTAATTTTGTGCGTCACGGCTGTTGATATAGCATTTAATGGCATTTCATCATGAAGAACCATCAGCGGTGTGGTCAGCACCTCATAGCACCTGCAAAAAAAAAAAAAAAAAATTGCCTGGTGCTGCCCCTGAAAACAAGTGGGAGTTTCTGGCATTGATTCTAACCTGTATTTTATTTTTATTTTTCTCCAGTGAAAATGATGCACTTCCGCACTAAAACAGCAAACCGTAACATTTCAAACTCAACTAAAGGGTGCTATGTAAAGGATTAAAACACAGACTTCTTTGTGAGCATGAAACTCCCGACTGTCCCCATCTCCCTTCAGGCAGTGACAGCTTTTCCTCGGCACAAACAAGCCTTTTTGTCAGAGCTGTCTGGCGGCATCGCCGTTATCTTCACATCACGCCACCTCGCACCGCGAGGCCTCGTCCTCCTCGCCCTGCAGGTAACGACGGACCTCTCAGGGAGAAACATCTCCCGCCCGCACACAATTCCGTCAAATCTTTCTTTGCAAAAAGTTATAAAACCAAGCAGGAGTTTGAATACATACTCATTAAAAGCTTCATTATTTTCAAAGGCGGACAGACCCGAAATCAATCAAAGACAATCAGCCCTGAGCAGATAAACAGCTAGAGAAGATTAGCAGCTCAGTCAAATATACAAACAGAGAGAAACGAGATGAGAAACAAAGCCAGAAAAGAAAAGAATGAAGTTAAAATCAAAATACGAGCCGCCGTGTCAGTCAGAGTGGGGAGGGAGAGGGGAGAAAGAGGCAGACAGTATTGTAGTTTGACACACACATAAGCCCAAAAAGATAGTTTTATCAATACCACTTATCTCTCAAGATACACTGCAGGGCTCACAGACAGGAACACACTTGAATGGACAAACATACTTGTGAGGTCCGGCCAAATCCAACACAGATAAACAAACACTCATCACCACATTTCAACACATACTGCAAAGGCCATGGAAGCACAAAATACCTAATTATTTCTTTATATGTATGCACACAGCAGTTTGTGACCTGTGAAATGAATCGACATCTAAATGATATTTATTTATAGATGATTCAGCCTTTTATATCACCAGTCCGTGCTGTTCACACTACCTTTTGTTCATTTCTGCTGCTTCAATTCTCCATTCACATCTGATGAAATGAAGAAACGATGCATTTCCCATAAAGCCTCCATGCAGTCTGATATTGTTATTATAAAGACAAAATGAAGTAATTCTTCACATGTGAAGGTTCATTCCTCTAGTTTTTTCCAGGCAGTAGTTTGATGTTTGCTGTCCAGCTGTGTGTCAAAACATTTTGGAAATGAAGTAAGCAAAATATGAAAGTTTTATAAAATCAGGAAGGTGGGTTGGCATGCATTGTTTGGTGAACGTTCCGGATCTTCAGTTTGATGCCACACCAACATTTCCTCAGTATGCGAGTGAAACTCGAGCTTGAAAACTTTGAGTAGCACGAAGAGAAGCAAAATTCAGCATTTGAGTTATGAAACTCGCCAAGTACGGCACCGCTAAGGTCAGGACTGAGAGTTCCTGACCACGTCGATGGCAGAAGTTCAATCCAATCGCTACGACGCAACAAAAAAACTGCTTTTCGTTTAGACTCATTCGAAAATTCCACCACCTCAATAAATATTGATAAATCTCTGTTTATACTTGTGTTTATTTCTGCGTGCGTGCGCATGTTTGTTTGTGCGTGTGGAGGAGCAGACTCACTTGATAGAGCCTTGAGACGCCCTAGACATACAGCAGCTAGACAGGCACTGGCCTGGTGTTGCAGAACCAGAGCAGCAACTTGGAGGCAGAGGAGCAGCCACTGGAGGAGGAGGAGGAGGAGGAGGAGGAAGGAGAGGAGCGAGGGAACAGGTGGGTGCAGCAAAGACAAGAGGTGGACGAGGAGGAGGACAGAAAAGTGGCAAAAACAAATTGTGTGGAAAAATGAAACAAAATGAAATCAAATGTAAAAGATGAAAATGGGAAGATTCAAAATGAATGGAAAACATGATGAACAAAAAAGGAGAGATGAGGACAAAAAGAAGAAGTGAGTGGAAAGGAAGTGATGCACCAGAGTCACACAATAAAGTCAAAAGAACAGAAGGAGCAGAAGAGAAGGTGGGGGAAACAGGGTAACGGAAAAGGTAAAGAGCAGGAGGGAGGGAGAGAGAAAGGGAAAAACAAGGTTAGTTCACATCCAGACGACCCATCAGATAGCAGGCAAGACAAGACTTTTGAGTGTGTGAGTGTTTAAGTGATGTGTTTGTGCGTGTCCATATTATCATCATAACTGGTAATGTTTAGAATAGCATGAAATAACGTCGGGAACATGCACAACAGAATTAATAAAAAGGTCCACTCATTCCTTTCACAGGCATCATAACAACAGCAGGGAATATAAAGGACGGCGTTCATCAAATGATGCATTCAAATGCATTGATTTTTCTCATTTAACGGCGGCCTTGTTGAGAAGTGCTGGGAGGCTGCGGACAGCGCAAACTGTTCTCGTTCGTCTGTCTTGTTGAAGCACTTCCTCGTACTTGAATAGAGCAGAAAATGAGTGTGTGCACAGCCACGATGAACACTCCAGGATTGCGCTCTGGCATTTACGTTACAGCTGAACAACTTTCGCTCTTTGCTTTGTGCATTCCGAGTCTGTGAGTTGTTAGTGGGAGGCAAAATAATTTCCAAACCACAATGAGCAACAAGCTGTTGGGCCTGGAGTGTTATACATGTTGCGTGTGAAGGCACTGTGCGCAAAGTGGCTAAAATAAAGGTTGCAAAAGTAATTTGGGTTCATTGTCAAAGTCTGGAATGAATATGATGTCAGTCAAATTGTACTGGATACGTTTGTGTGTAATTTAATTAAAGCGTTACATAGAAATGTTAAATCTGAATGTAGCATGGTCAGTTTTTGCACACGTGATGTTCTGGTTTGTGTTACTTAAGGTCATGACCTTTCACTGTACTGGGCCTGTTAATCACAGAACAAACTGCAGGAATAGTGTGGGGGAAATAAGCAGCTGCTTTCAGATTTTTCTCTCCACACTGAGGTTCTGTTTAAATGACACATTTTGTAAGCGAAAACATTGTTTTAGCATTTTCTTTTCATAAAAGTTTTGAAAATGTCAGATTACAGAGAAATGATAGAAATGCTGAAAATGATGTAGTTAGCATGCCAGGCCACTAGCGAGTGCTGTGGTTTGTTTTTGTAATTAAGCTACACATTCACACACAAAGAACGAAGCTTGATTTATGTGAAAATAAAGGCTTAATGCACAGTGACAGAACTCCCCCCACCTCCCAGCTATCAACAGGTGCAGGTATAAAAATATTGACAGAGAGAGAATTCTATTTGATTTGATTCATTCCCCTTTCTGACACAGAGACACACTCCCATCGTCACACAGCCAGTGGCTTGTTGTGGCTCCTGTTTTACCAAAACTGACATTTTGAAGAGTTTGACCCAGATCTGTCTGTTTAACGGAGAAATGGAGCAGCCATGTGGGCACGATCATCTCAAAGATCCTAAAAAAAAATCTTCCCTGGATAATGAAGAAAACCGATCGTGGACAGAGAGCGTGAGACTCGGCGACAAATTGCAGAGTGAGTGGAGAAGGAAAGAAGCTGCGACATCAGACATGAGCTCTGGGGGGATTTCTATGTCAGCCGGCTGGTGCAGGCCAAAGCAGCTGGAATAAGTCGTCCAGTGAATATTGTTTACGTGTCAGGGCGTTCTCTCTCTTGCAAAGATTGGTTTGACTGAGGTGAACTCTCGTGCTTTTAGCTGTTGGTGAGGTTCACTTATCAAAGTCTGAACGCTTCATGAACACATCAGACCGGTGAACAAAGAGCTCTTGAGGTGCAGATCTCAGTGTGCTGCCGGATAAACTCTCATGTGGTTCGACTCGAGCAAGAATCAAAGATGCCAAACAAAGGATACAACTAACAAGGCAAATAATGTTGTTTTGCACCTTTTTTCTTCTGCACAGTGAAACAATCTCTGGTGGTCTTTTTTTACAGCATATATAGTGTTTCCTCCACAAGGGTGCTTAAGCCAGGACACAGCATTTTAGTGAGTGTTGCGGCGGTTCTGTCACATACTGAAAGCCCAACAGTCACTAATTATTTTCACTTCAATGTAAAATATGGTGGAATATCTGGAAAGGTTGGAAATCTTGGTAGGAATTTCTAACCTTGGATTTTTCTACATAGAATGGGGAATGTAACTATTTGATCCCCTCCAGAATTTCAAAGTTTGTTCATTTCTATCAAAATGAGCAGACTGTAATAGAATAGCAGAGGGAATAGCTGTCATTTTGAATGTTAGAAGACTGTAGACCTGCTCATGGCTGGAATGGCTCAGAAAACCATCAGAAAAACGCTCGGTGAGAAAGTGACGACTGTTGGTGCCATTTTTGGAAAGTGGAAGACACATAAAATGACCATCAACTGGTCTGGAGCTCCATACAAGATCTCACCTCGTGGAGCGAGGATGATGATGATGATAAAGGTGAGGGAGAAGCCTAGAACTAGACAGCAGGAGGAGGGCTGTAATAAGACTATTACGCTCAGGAATATCACACCACAAACACAATAGTGTCTGCAATTAACTCAGATCACTAAAAAAATATATATATTATGGCTTTAATGTGTGGAATTTGCATGTTCTCTCTGTGTATGTATGGATATTTTAGCAGAGCTCTGCTTGTTAAGACAGCTGATGACTTTGAACACAGATATGAAAAGTACATTTGGGAAATTCCAAGCTGGATTCGGATGGATGGATGGATGGATGGATGGATGGATGGATGGATTTTTAAATTCAAAAATCCCCCATCAGCTCAGTATTCCACGATCGAGAATGCTTTAGAGACACCCTCTGACCGGGAGCATGTGTGGTGTGTTAGCTGCAGGCATTTTGTTGTGAACTTGCGGTTGAAAGTGACAAAAAAACAAAACAAAACACAACAAAAAGCCCAACAACATCTTAGCAGAATTCAGTCCAACAGCCTGCGGGCAAGACCTACATCCTGTTAGCATTTTCCCTGACTGTGTTTGTATCTGCAAGACAATGCACTTCAGGCATGCAAGCACACAAAAAAATGAAGACATACCAAGCAAAGTAGAAACAAATATCGACCCTGGAGTGAAGATGCTAAACTCCAGAGTCAGATGAAGCCACACCTGCTCTCTGCAGCGTTTTTTTCATCGGCCCTGCATGAGTACACCTACTGTACACACACAAGCCGCGGCACACAGCTGGACACTAACAAGCAGCGACGGTGTGTGTGGTATTGCTTCAGGTCTGTTAGTGTGTAATCAAACAAAGGCGGCACACACTGAACATTGCTGGGAATACACCGGCATGAGGAGAAATCCAGACAGGAGAATGCAAAAACACAAGGGTGGGACAGCGCAGGAACACGGCAAGGAAAAGAATGAAAGACGGGAGGATGAGACGGAGAAACAGACGAGGGTGGAAAAATAATTCAATGAGATGAAAAGTGAACATGAACAAAATACTGAGCCTCATCTGAATTTTTTTGCATACAGTGTTTGGATATGATTTGTGGCAACAAATAAGCAACATCACAGACAGAGTGTGATAGTGGAAAAGCAAAAGTGTAGATAATCCACTGTAACCTTTAAGGACTGAAAATATTAACATACATACATTAAGTTGACCTGACAAGGTTAAGGCACGTTTTAGTTCCATCCTTAAATTTGATCCAAAAGTCAAATATTACATATACAGTTCTAACTTTTTCTGACCTGTATATTGATTTCTTTTATTAATCTTTGTTCCACATGGCAGGAAGGTTTTTAACACACTTTGTTCAAACCTTCTGTGAAGAATTCAACAATGGCTTTAGCAGCCTCCATCCTCAGCACATTTGGAACGCTATACTTTTTAAATTATTGTACAAATAAAAATGTATTTTTAATCAGTTTTTTTGTTTATTTTTGTAAAGTATCTTCGAATTTCTTGCATAAAAAATACTGAAAAACTAAACTTGCTATGTTTTGTCTTGTCTTATAAAGGTTAGGAAGCTAAGAGAAGAAAATTCATGAAATATCTATGTTGAACAAAGATGAGCTGAACTTCTTCACACAACAGGCAGAGTTTTGAGGGTTGACATTGCTGCCCTCGTGTACTTTGTAATTTATGAGTAATTAATGTTTTTGCTTGACTGTGCAGAATCACGTTTTTGGAAGGCTATTTATTAAAGAATAAATATGTTTTTCTTTTCATCCTTCCAATTAATTTAAATTATCTCAATATTTTTATAAGGATAGATTGGTGATGACGGTTTGGCGTCATTGTTTTACTATCAGCCATTGAAGTTAGCAGCTACAAAGCACGCTCATATGATCTCACTCTCCAAACTTCCTCCTGTACTCCCGGGCTAATTGTTACATCCACTAGAGGTCGCAGTCCCCATGTATAGAAGCGTCCTCCCCTCTTCCTGAATCCACCTGTTAAGCTCGGATTTCAACATGACGGCAAGTCGACTTCTCTGTTAGTTGTACTCATGATGCTGGCCCGTTGTGCTTCCTGTATTAGCCTTGGCAGTCCTGAAGCTGTGTGTGTGTTTATAATTAAACAAAATAACACTTAAACACACACCCCTGATATACACACGTCCCTACATGTATGTATAAACTATGGGAGTGTTTGAATGTTCTGACCCTGTTTCCTCCATCTCCTCCACCTTCAGCCTCCTGTGTGCAGAACAAACAGAGCCGTGGGAGGCTGAGTGACAGCTGTGTACTTTCAGCCAAAGGTAATATTTGACACTCGAGGCGACTCAGTTGAGAGAAGTTGTTGTTTGTTCCTCCGAGTGGAGAGCGGACCTGCTGAGAGCCGCGACATTCTCAGACGTGCTGAAAGACCTCTGACCGTCCAACGCTTCACCTCCAGACGAGCGGAGCCGTTGACGTTGGGCCCGTTTCAGGAAGTAGTCTTTTCACTGTCCCGTATAATTTAGTTGTTTTTGTGAAACTGCTTCCAATGGCGCTGAATCATCTGCTGGTTCTCCGGTCAGGGATTCCCCACGTTGCCAACACGCCGTTTCAATCAAAACTCAGGAGCTTTTTGGCTGCAGTGCATCCAGATAAATCATCTGCCTCTGTGGCTCAAGCAAATTGGGGTCCGTGTCGCTTTTACAACGTGTTTCTACACAGACAATGGCAGAACTCTCGCAGAAAATGGCAGATAATTAAATGCTTTTTGAGAAAATGACAACAAATTAAACAGAGGACTTTCCTAAATAAATAGTTCTCGGCTTCAATTTGATATCAGTTCGTTCCATTTAGGATTGTTTCCAACAAATAAACATCCAAAAATCTAATTAAAGTGATTGAATTAAATGTTAAAAGAGCAAGGACTGAAGTTTAATCACAGCCTGCTGGCACTGTGCGCCGCAGTTTCATCTCCACATTTTAAACTAATTACTGAGAGTGAAATTCAAAGGTTTTAATAATTGTAGCAGTTTGATCTACTAACTTCTGCTTGCTTAAAGAGAAAGAGTAACCACCCATTCATTTTTATCTGACTTTATGCAATTTGTGTGAGGATTTGAAGCTAATTGAGGAGAAAAATCATTTGATCTAATTTGAGCCCGCGGTGTCGATTTGAAATTGGGATGTTTTTACAAATGAGCCAAATTCTACGAGCAAGGCTGAATGAAACATAAAAGAAAGGCTTTTCAGGTATCTAATTATAGCTTTATATTGGGATAATAAGCAGAATTGAAAGTGTAACCTGTATTCTTGCTCAAATCAAATATATTTGCATGTGTGTCTTTGGAGAAAAGATGTCAGTCTCTCTCGAGACTGAAAAATTAAATCTTAATTAGAAGAGTTGTGAAATCAGATAAGTTGAAACTGTTCAAACAGCATGAAAACTGGTCAAAAAAAGGTCAAATGACTTTTTTAAATCATTTCAGTCTATTCAAAAAACAAGGTGTATATGGCAAAAAGAAAAGACTAAAATGCCCTGATAACACAGCATTTGTCACAATCGTCCAAATCTTAACTGTCCAAACTGGGTGAGGGTCATGAAGATAAACTAAAGTAAGCTCAGATTAACAAAAAGAAAATACAAAACAGTGCAGGAAAAAGAAAAATTCTCCTTCACTCACTTTGCTTTATATAAGTTTTGATGGTGGTTAACACAAAGTGAAACTTAACTGACACAAAACAACAAAACTAGGAAAAGACAAAATAGAGATCAATGTATTCCTTCATTTTCTTAAAGAGTTTTTAAACCAGTTTAGAGGATTGCCATTGTCATGCATGCGTCATGCATCATGCATTCCAGAATATGTTGCCTTGCATTGAGAGCATGTTGATGATAAACCTTCATGTGCTGTTTCACCAGTGTAAGCAGCATCAAAAGAACATGAAACAGGATGGAAATAGCACCGTTCTGTTTTTTCAGCACTTTGTCAAACTTACACAGTTTGAAGTCGCTGAACAAACTGACAAGCACATAATTGGATCGCGGGAGCAAACCAGTGTAAAACCTCAGCAGACTGTGCTCAGAAAGACTTAGGCCAGAGTGCGAACCAAACCACCGCCATGCAGCCTCTGAAGTCACGGACGTTGTTTTCCAAGCTCTGATTAATAGTGACAAATCTTAAGAGACCTTCTTTAGCTGTGGATGGTTTTTCTTAAAGTAAATACTTCCCTCCACACCGCCTCCTTCAGTCTACCGCCACGTTAACACACTTATTTTGTCAGTGATGAATCATTTAGCAAAAACTGACACACTCAGCTGCATCAATGAAATCCATTTGTCAAATAAAAATAATCCCTCTCCGAATAAGATGAGATGCAGTATTCAAATGAGTCACAAGTTTATTCGATCCTAAAAGGAAAATTAGGTTTTAATGGAAAAGCAAAGTGTTTGGGTTTGTTGTGTATTCACTGCCGTTGAACAGTGAGATTACAGCCCTGATTTTGGAAGATCCTGTGTAAGTCGTTATGGAGCAAACACAACATCTAACTGAAGGACACAACGTTCTTAAGCGTGCCAACAGAAAAAAACCCCATGAAAATATAGCTTCAAATCAAGCTTACTGTGTGGTTCTAATGGAATTTAAAGGAAACAAGGTACCCTTTATAGAAACTGAGCAAGGCTAAAACCTAAATGTCATTTTATGCCGTTTGTCCTTCAGAGCAGTTGTTTGTTTGCTGCGAACACAAAGCCGATCAGTCATGTTGC
Source organism: Salarias fasciatus (assembly GCF_902148845.1). Lineage (NCBI taxonomy): Eukaryota > Metazoa > Chordata > Actinopteri > Blenniiformes > Blenniidae > Salarias > Salarias fasciatus. The sequence goes on along the minus strand of NC_043746.1, from coordinate 21,097,818 downwards.
ATGAAAGCAGCTGCTGCTGCAGCGGAGAGATTGATGATAACAGACCTGAACCACCCGAAAAATTGGGCGATAAACCCTAAACTCCACACTAAATGATGACAAAAAGGCTCAGGAGAACTGAGCAGTGGAGCGGGATTGCGGAAAGCAGGACGAGTGAAATATGAGTGCAACATCATGGCGACGGCTTTCCAGACAGTATAAACAGAATCAGCTCATGTACAGATTTCACCTCAAGAGTTAGAAGTGATATTTGTGTGCAGAGTTGTGCGAGATATTGGAAATGAATGATTGTTTAAAGTTATTGTATCAAAAGGTAGTGCAGCTACTTTATTAGGAAGAAAAAATAAGTGACTGTAAATTATAAAGAGAAGTTTTTTTAATGTAGCAACAGTTCCAGTGCCTTTAGGACCGTCTTGTAGATTCGACTCCCCGTTTTCATTGCGACAGTGCAGCAAAAGTCTTCGGTCAGTGTAATGCGAGGCTTAATTAGGGAAAAAAAAAGTCATTATTTGAAAGTCCGTTTCACTTTATTCAACACAGCAGAAACAAGCAGCTGTGAGTTTTCCATCAACTTCAACCTGACGTGTTTCCACAAGTGGTTTCTTCCTTTTATGCTCAAAAACTGTCCAAACCTCGTGATTTATACTTCCTCACACAAACGGCGAGCATCATTTAAAACTCCTGTTTAAACAAAGTTTTAATATGTTTTTTCCCTCCCTCGCTGGCCGAGCTTTGGCTCCTTCACTGCATCGTGTGTTTAACCTCCTCTGTGCTTTATTGCTGATGAAACCACAGAAAAAGGTGCATACCAGCCTTATGAGAGCGGCGTCTGGTGTTTTCTCAGCTCTCCGCAGGTGATGTGAACTCAGCAGCGTGTCGCAAATGATGGAAACGACCTATTAAACGCAGACTTCGAAGCACACTCACATAAATTATGGTGCCTGTCATTTATGAGGCTGGAGTGCGAGCGATCCAGTCCAAATATAATAAATAATAAAGAGGGAAAACATTTTCTGATATTACATTCCTACCATCTTTATTTTGTACATTTTGCTGATCCATTTGTACCAATGCAGTGATGTAGTGGTCAGCACATGATTGGAGGCCTTTCTGTGCAGTTTTCGTGTTCTCCGTTTTCATCGACATATTGATTCCTCCATCTTTCTCTTTAGATCTGTGACGCATCCTCGACCTACTAGGTTATTTTTCCTCCTTATGTTTCTATTTTATCTGCACGGATTAACAACACACCTCCTCTTCATCCTGCCTCTCTCAATTTAATGTTCTTACTTTCCATGTGTTCATCAACTCTAACATTACGTTTGTTATTCAGTTCTGTAAGTTTTTCAATGCTCAACATCTTGATCGTCCTCCAGTCTATTCCTCTCTTGACTTAAGCTATCTCAGATCTCATTTAACTTCATTCGATACTCACGTACCTTTTTTTCCTTTCTTTTATTTTCCTTTTTAACTTTTTTTCTCCTGTTGTTTCTTACAGTAATGTCCCCCATCACTCCAGTTTCTAATCTTCACCAGCTTTCTTCTTGCTATTTTCCTTTCCCGGAGTTACTGTTCCTCTCATTTATCATCCTCTAGCTTTCTCTCACTTCTTGCTCCTTTTCAGCCTCTTTATATTTGATCATTCATATTTTCTCTCTCTTTCCGCATTTTAAACCTGATGGTCCTCTCTTTCTGCTCCCTCTCCTCTCTAACCCCCTCCAGTCGTGAAAAAGTGCTCCTTCGATACAGTTTGTTCTCTCCGTCACCACAGGCTTGAGACGTACGACTCCAGTGGGACCATAAACACTCAGCGAGCGGACAGTTTGTGCATGAGTACAATGGAGTGTGTTAACATGCCTCAGAGAATCGTACACGATGCCGCTGCTTGGCCCGTGTGAAAGGCCGATTTGTCATAATCCACCACTGTGTTGACCAAACAGCTGTTGATTTTTTGATCTTACGGGAAAAAGGAGGTTTGAAAAGGTTTTCCTGAAAAAGAAAACTCAACATGTCTTCACTATCTATATCTTTAAATAAAGAATATAAAGTGAAATAAAATATATGCACTGCTATTAGTGCATTTCATTCTCCCTGTCTTGTGGATGAGAAAACGGAAATTTGTTTCACAGCACAAGGTAACTGCTGCAAGTATCAACAGGGACGCCACCGATGGCGACCTTCAGGTCAAGGCTTGCAGATGTAATGGCAGAGGAGAGTATGGGCGCCCGTCCACTCTGACCCTCCGCTACGCGAAGTGCTCGAGACGACGGCAGTGAGAAAATAGTCAGAAAATAAAGCTAACATCAAGATACGGAGAGTCAATTATGAAAGTAGAAAAAGAAGTGAATGTAAAATATTTCCTTTGAGAAATAATGGGGGAAAAAAATAAAATAAATTGTACTCGTGAGTAAACAGGACCCAAGAGCAGACATGTCCCATTCCTGTTATTTGTACCCTGCAGTATTTGATACAGATATTAGTCATTACTTTAAATCTAAATGATTCTTCAAGAGAAAAACAACATGCCCGGACTGTAGGAGACGATGAGGTGTTTCTGAAACGGTTTTGACCACCGGAGGAGCCGGTCAGGGTGAAGTAATTGTGAGTTGAAGCTTGTTACCATTTGGAGCAATAAATGGACAGATTTTTTAAACTATTGACTCTGATTCATTTGATCCAAGCGGTACAGGTGATCGGTGTATCAGTCATTTAAATCTGGTAGAAGCACCTCTGGGCTTCAAGCATTTCAGCTTAACCCCTGCATCCGAGTCAAAAACTTATTTATCCTTCCGGGTTATAATCCACCCTTACTGTGACAGGTGATTGCCCCTTATGTCACCACAGCGCCACCTGGTGATCATGTTAAAAGCCCTCTTTCTTTATTTGACTCTGACAATGACCTTAAAATGTAGTTTAACGAAGAAAATAAAAAACTTAATCCTTCAGGTGAGTGTTTGGTCACTATTAGTCCTCCAAACAGTGAAGATTACATTTTTATGGCATGTGGTATTATGCAACATTGTGAAATTGTGTGATTGAATTTAGCCAAGACACTTCAAGTATCTTCAGTATAGTGGTTTGCCTAATCACGGTTAAAGAATGGATGTATGGATGTAGTTTAAAGAGAAAGTGTAGAATCCATCCAAAACAACCAGATATTGGCGCTCCCTCACTCTCACAGCTTGTAATATCTGCTCCAATATGTCAAATATTTCATTTCACTGGAAAACCTACAGGAACGTGACACCAAGAAATATTTGGACTTATGTAAAAGTGTGGGAAAGAAAAACAAACAAGCTGGTGAGGCTTTTGTGTCTGACAATACAATATGCACCTCTTTAAAAATAATAAATAAATTCAATGAAACCCAAAGTGGGGGAAAAAAAAAATGTATGTGTCTATACATACATACATACACACACACACACACACACACACACACACACACACACACACACACACACACACACACACACACACACACACACACACACACACACACACACACACACACACATTTCAAGTGCAGATCCTCCAGCTCTGCGTCTGCTTCACAATGATAGGACCAGCCGACACTGAAGGATAAAAAAGCGACGTCGCTCTGACGCTTGACACGGTTTGACCTGGAGGGACCGATCCTTTCAGGCTGTTCCTCCAGACTCTGGAACCACTTGCGCCTGTCGCTCCGTATGGCCGAGTCTGAGGAGTCTTTCACAAAGAACTTGAAGACTCTTTTATTCAGGGAAGCGTTCAGCTGAATATTTCACCAGATAAATCTGTGCTATGTGTAACTCTATGTATTCCTCTGTAAACCACTTTGTGATTCTGATCTGTGAAAAGCGTTTTATGAAAGAACTTTTACTTACGTACAGTAACTCGTGTCCAACGTGCATTAATCCTGCCACAGGCCTCACTCCTCAGCTCTCCCTGCCCCTCGACCAGTCACAAGAAAATAAAAATTGTAGTCCAAGCTGACATGGCTGTGGCATTCTGAAAGCCATTCCACCGGCTGTGATTTTTCTGCCATTGCTGGATTCGTCCTCGTTTGCCGTCAAGCTGAAAGGCCTGGCTGTAATGGGCCGTGGTTGAGAGGTTACATAAAACAGCACCACAGCGATAAAATTCCTCCGTGGGATTGAGGACCGACTGCTAACGACAGAAAACATAATGCTCCTTTCTGCTCCCATAACCGCCTGTAAGCCAGCTGCACCTCGTCCCATTCAGAGCACATGGATAAACGTCACTGTTTCCTTCTCTGATTGCACATTAACCTCTACTGATGGCGATTGGACTTAGAGATGAGACATACCTAAACTGTACTTTGAAAACAATCCAAGTTATTTCGACAAGTTGCCGAGTAATAATCATGATCATTGCTCTGCTTTTTTCCTTCAGACGCAGTTTCTAGAGGATGAGGCTGCCACTGATGGTGGCAGGTTTCCTTTAACTCACGGCAAACATTTTATGGGACCTGCGAACCCTTCGACCGTGTTGTGATGTGATTTGCTCATGGAGCGAGTCACAGTGCAAAACTCATCGGACCACCTCGGCTTGGGACGGTTTCGGTGCAGCCGGCAGTGATTGCTTTTTGCACCGCGGTCAGGAGCTGAATGAAGGCTTCACCCCGAACTCAAATCTGCTAAATCAACATTAAACCACCAGATGTGAAAGTACCCTGAAAAATGAAAACCCAAGTAGTATGTGTTAACCATCTCTGCTCCAGTGCACATGATTGTAACGGGAGGCTCATTATCAGGCTTTCTGCAGAGATTTTTTTAAATCGTATTCATCAGAATCAGGTGTGTTGGAGAAAAATGACTTTAAAAACGTGCAGGACGTGCAGGGTAACATACATTATTCATTCATTTATTCTGTGAATAATAATCTCTGAGGTATTTCCAATCACCACCGACATTATTGTAAACATATTGTCATGAATATTATCTTGCTTTTCTATGAGCCTGACTGTTAACCCGCTGCAGCTAAAATGCTAATTTCCCCGCTGTGGGACAAATAAAGGATTATCTTATCTTACATTTAGGATGGAAAAATCCTGCTCAAAGACAGAGAAACATTTCTGTTTACAGCATTTGGAGTGTTTTGCATATGAAAATAACAACCAGCGCTATGTACTTTCCACCTGGAATGAAATTATTCAACACACCAGGTGTGCAGCGTCTCTTTTACTCTCTTAATGGTCTAGAAAGAATAATGTTGCCACCGGAGACCCATTAGGTAGCCCTCACACATCTTTCATCCTGGGTCGAGTGTTGTAGCGAAAATGAAACGGGTTAAAGACTCGGGATGGCGTCCGAGCTCAGGAGACTTCACGGGGATCAGCTCGGTCATCATCACCGTCAGGATCAATGAACTCCTCACACCACCGTCAGGCTAATCTCTCCTGCTTGTTTCTGCCTCCTGCATATCGGACATGTTGATTCGAAAGCAAATATCTGATCGTAAAAGGCATTAATAGAGCTCACACCAGGATCCTACAGTTAGTAAGTCACTACAGTCACTTAACCTGAGATTTGTAGACATTTAATGCAATGTTTCTTCTTAAAGAACGCAGGTTAAAAATCACCTGATCATGACCTCAGTGAAGTGGGTTAATTAACATGCATACTAGGGCTGAACGATATATCGTTATCATGCCGATATCGGGATATGAACATTCAGGACATTAGTTTCTCAAAATCAACGATATCAAGATTTCCTCTGCTTTCTCTGCATGTAAGCTTGTCCATGCACAGGTAAGGCCAGCCAACCACAAACCTCCTTTACTGGTTGACAGCTGATGGCAGAGGACTGTTGCTTTGTATTTGTATTATGATGTTTTTATTTTTCTGAAAAATGCTTAACTTTCACTGAATCCATTGTAATATATCGTATCGATATCGAGATATCTGGCATGGATATCGAGATATGAAATTTTGCCCATATCGTTCAGCCCTAATGCATACTACAATTTTAAAAAAAGGAAACATTTTAGCTGTAATAATTTAAAAAGAAAATGCTAATAATAATCCTGGAGTTAATTCACCTGTACAAAGCTTTCGCAAGTTCTCTAAAGAAACAGTGAAGTCTGTGAGGGATGAACTGTTTCACTCAATAACATATTGTGGGAAAGTTTCGTTAGAGAAGATGGTGTACTTAGTTTTTTATCGGCAGAAAATCCAACTGTTTAATACCAGAGCTGCTTTGGGAAACACAGCTTCGCCTGATGGATGGAGGCTTCCTCTGCATCTGGAGGAATAAACCTGCAGACGTCGATCTATGAGAGGAAATATAAAATGATGGATCTGACAGTCGGAGAATATGAAAAGTTATGAACATGATGTGGTTTATCTGAGCTATGAAAGATCACAATTCACAGATAACGATTGTCTAATCAGAAGTCACTTGCAAGCTGTCATGGAAAAACTGATTTATAACCACTGGAAATCTGTGCGCAACACATCCATGTCAGCAATATCAGGGAACATTTTTTAATTTTAGATCCTGACATAATGAAGTTATCAATGCACAACAATCTCAATTTTAAGAGCCAGGAGTCAGTGTTTCAGCTTCTGATCACTCGAGCCAGCTCCTTACTTTTACACACAAAGAAGAGAAAGAAGCCTCTGACTACATTAGTAAACACAATACAACTATTCAGCTCAGAAGTCATTAACAAAAGTGTTCTGGAAAACAAACATATTTTGACATCGTATTAGAAAGTCCGACATTCATCAAAATATCTACTATACACCAAGCAAAGCTTCCTGCAAACGACTGAAATATATGGAAGCTGAATGGAACAAAATGAGTGAAATGAACATCCTGTATTTCATCTGAGTATCTGTGCATGGCCAGAGAGTTTAGGCATTTAAAATGTTTGCACGCAACCATCTGTCCAACCTTACAATCGCTATAAATCGCAAAGCTGTAAACGCAATATAAGTTCTGCTGAAATATCTTTATAAAAAAAGAAACTGTTTCTGCTGCACAGAAGAATGCTGTTGTCCAGTTATAGATGTGGAAATCGTATTAATATACTAAAAAACAATATGGATAAAATCTTGGCACACTTAGAAAATAGATACAGTATGTGTTTTTTTTCCCCAATGTATACGCCCACCATACATACAACCCTTCTGTTGACCTTTTTCCTTCATTTTGATGTTGAGATAAACATTCGTGATTTCACAATAGTTAACAGAGTGAACTGTCGACACGATCACTCCCTTCATGCAGTCACTATGTTTCGCTCTTTACTCTTTATGTTTTTGGCTCATTTGTTCTTGGTTTGTGACTGAGTGCCTGTAAACAGTTCAACATTAGCTTATGCTTCATTGTCTTGATCACGTTCAAGCTTAAAATGTACTTTACAAAACTAGACTTCTGATGAAATGCCTGCACTGGCTTTTCCTCTTTGGTTTCTACAAAGATTTTATATCCCAGTGTTCAGAAAGAAATGTAGCTCAAGTGATCATGACACTAATGGTGAGATTGGCGATCAGTCCATGAATATTTCATCTGCAGCTACTCGAAAAACTTCCAATTTAAAGAGGAAATGTGGATTATCAGACAATCAGAACCCTGCCACCATAATGGCAATAAGCGACGCTGACACTGAGGCAGGAGTAATGGTGTGCATGGTATGGTAGATAGAAGAAGTGAATGGTGTACTGCTGAGCCTTTGAACAACCCACACGTCCAGATCTCGGCTCTCCGGGGGGAACCAACAATTCCCAGCATGCATTCACAACCCTCTGAAGTCCAGGGGTGTCCGAGCGCTGTGCCGCTCCCATCAATAGCACACTGGGAGGTTTAATGAGCATGTGTGCAGAGGAATTTAACTCCTGCAAAAAGCTCTCACTTGCAGTCAAATATGGCGACTAGATAAGTACTAACGTTCGCAAATGTTGCCTAGCAGGGGCCCTGAATGCTAATGACTTTCAGAGTGAAAATGGATTTATTAGTTTTGCTAAAAGTGATCACATGTGGTGCTTAGAAAACTGCCACCGGGTGCTTCTGACTGTTTTAAAAGCCAAAGAGATATTTGTCCTTCTGAAGGATAAATTATATGATGTATTTTACATTTACATTATTTCTCTCCAAACTCATGATGGCACTGAATCATTTCTGCACTGAGACTGAGAGTTTCTGCATCCAGGAACAAACACAGTGAAAAATATATCAGAGGTCAGTATAAATACAGACAGGAAACTTAAAGGATCTGGATGACTGTTAGTCTACCTTGCTAGAGGCACACATACATAAATAATGCCCCATTTCATGAACTGTGAAACTGTAATTAAAGACTAGTGTACTCTTAATTATCAAACTTTCTCAAATCATCTCCAGTTGACTCAATTCATGCATTAAAATGGGAGTTTTTATTCCTCTATAAATCCAAATAAAAGCCTAATTCTGCTCTAAAATAATCATGTAAATTCCTGAAAACTTGTTTCAGAATTAAGTTTAAATCTGAACAGACCGGCGGGTTTATTCTCCTCTGGAAGTGGAATTATATGCTAATAAGGCGCGACTTCATTCTGGTCGTTCTGCGCATGCGCCGTCACGATGACGCAATTTTCCAAGATGGCGGCCCACAGTCCACGTTTTGACTTGTATGGAGACGATTTATTTCACGGCAGTTTTAGAAGAATTGGGTATAATGAAACGAGCGGATCGACGAGAGCTTAACAACGCAGACATTTTCAAAGCCGTAGCATCAACGTTAATCGAGAAATAAAGAAGAGAAAAATGCGGTTTACTTCCTGGAGACGTCAGTACGTCACGGCCGGCCGGCGTGAGAGAGGATTTAATCCTTTGTTTTTCCCATATAAACACTAAGCTCATGAATGTAATTTGGAATTGCTTAATTCAAAATCAAAAACACCCTGTAACCACACTCATTAAGGCCGATACATTCTGTGTTGGCATTCTTAGTTTCCTATGGCTTCCCGTAAAATCTACACTTTAAAATTATTGTGTGAATTTCCAAAACTCTAAATGATGAAGTCATATATATCTTCTATTTCTTAAAATCTCTAAACAGGATTTAGTTTTATAGTTTTAACCACTGCACCGACTTGGTGGGACTTTTAGTTATAGTGACAATCATGAATCTATCCATCCATTTAGTTCAAATTATCCAAAACAGTTTTTACATCTTGTATTTATGCTTCATATAATGTGAGATACAATGAAAAGTTTCCAGGTCTAAGGTCTCTGTCAAGCAGAATATGGAGATAACACAGTCTCCATCTTTAAGTTCAAACGTCTAATGTTCATCCTGGAGCATTTTCTTAGTTCTTAGTTTGGCACTATTATACATCATTAACCAGTATGTCTTCTCCTATGCAGTCTGCACTGACTCATCCAATTATCGTTCTGCATAATCTCTCCGTGGAGAGCTAAGAGAGTCTTATAATTCAACAATACACCGATCATTACAGCTGTCTGTCTCTTTTCTGTCCCCACTCCCATAAGTCCAACACGACCAAACTGATGCTCTTTGCTTCTAATGGAGGTTTCTTCCTGTTGAAGGAGTTTTCCTTCTCCAGTACATCCTGAATTTGCTCTGTGTCCGACCAATCTCTTTTTCTTAAGCTGTGTTTTACATGACTGATAGAGTGAAGTTGAGTTAATATTATGGTTTCCTATTAGATCAAAACTATTTCACAATATATTGGCCAAGAATGAAATGATTTTCCAAATAAAACAGATGATGATTTGAATTTGTGCTAAAATAGGATCCAACTAAAGTCAAATACAAAATATCACATTTGTCATCTTTGCAAACCAGGTCAATCTGAACGGTTTCAGTTCAACTGGATGAAGGATAACTGGGAGGAAAACCAATGAGAAAAACACAAATCACAGATGGCCCCACATATTCTCTGTGTGAGTAATCGCACTTCAATTCTAAAATGACTTGCTTCTGAGTCAAAGAATGACGATACCAATGACTTCCATGTGGACCAGCCTATAATAGCAGCCTGATCCCAACACTGAGGAGCGACTCTCTGGAGGCAGCCCACAACTTTCAGTCTGGAACAGGAAACGTTCCGTAGGCAGAACTGATCTAAAGAACAGCGAACTTCACTCCTAACATGTTCACAGTATTTCAAATAAAAGCAGTAAATCAAATAATGAGGCTATACACCGCCGTTCAGTTAATAATACTGAAGTTTACTAAGGCTATTAATTTTTACTTTAGCAGCTTTTACAAACGCTATACAGCTGCCGTTTCTCTCTGTGCTCAAAATGTGTTTGCAGAACCAGTTTCTGAAGCAGTTCTGTTTGTAATTACAATTTCACTAAATTCCCTACAACAAGTGATTTCATAATCACCAATAATGTAGTGCCTTTTTATAATATTATCGATTCTCGGCAAGTTCTAAATAATCGAACAAATTGCCATTCATGGAATATAATAGCAAAATAAATAAATAAATTATATTACAACCATAACAGAGAGTGCTGCACATCGTATATAATCAATGAATTAATGCCATCCACAGTGCCCATTTCTGATCATTCCACTGCAAAAACATTGTGTGTTTTTTTTTTTTGAGTTGGCTAAAATATTATATCACTTTATTATGTTACTGACTTTTTTGCATTTAAATGTCCCAAATTACTGAGCTATTTGCATTTCATTAAATAATCATTATCGATCTCTACACTCCATCTAGTGGTTCTTCTCGCCTGGTATAACTAAGCTGTCTTGAAAGGAACCTGAACGTTAGATAGATGTTAGCTAAAATATAAGGTGGTAGCGTCAAGTTTAAAGAAGTGTATGCATTCACAGATTTGTATACCAAGAGGTTACCGTGCCCCAAAAAAACTCCTCATAGGGATCATTAAAGTACGTTTTCTTTCTTTCTGTCCGTCTTCCTTGCTTTCCACAGTAGTGAGGATGGAGAATACACATTGGCTTACTTTCATACAAGCGCTCAGCTTATTTTATTCCAGCTGATTTAGAGCTGTTTATCTTTGTAAATCATTTATAAATACATTTCTTTCAAAGAGCGCCAACATCCCCACATTGTAGGACATCATCCCCGACGAACTAATCCAGTAAACTTCGCTGAACTTAATGAGTGAATCAGCCGTCGGGCTGCAGCCTTACAGTTCAATGGATGCCATACGGCGGCAATGCAATAATGCAACTGAAAGCTCAGCAGTGGGAGGAAATTAAACCTAACAAGAGTTATTTCCCTGACTTTTCAATTCCAATAACCAGGAAAGAATAAAGCCACTACTTTTTTGAGGGACTATAACTGTAATTAGGACTTCCAGTAACTTCCACAACAGTGTCGCTTGGCTGGATATTATGGCAACCGGGAGTTCTTGCCCCATATGGTTTCAAGCTGAGAATCAAATAAGTGGAATTGATTGCTTCTGCAGCTGAGTTTTAAGCCTGAAAGGATCTTCAATGGGACTGTGCAGGTAGATGATTATCATGCACCACACAAGTGAAACTGTGCACTGATAATGTCTCCTGTCTGGCTCTCATTGTTCATCTCAAAAATCCCTAGATTTTAATCTTTCTCTCTAGTGTGTTGGAAAAATATACAAAACTTAAATATTTCCAGTAATCGGACATTTGGCAGGGAGACGTCTGTGATTAACATCATCATTTCGGACCAGAGCGCTTCTGTGTTGTTTTAGAGTGACAAGAAAATTGTGTTTTCCTCAGAGCAACCCGTACTGAACATAAGGTAACTGTTGACCTTTTATTTAGGGAGCGGGAAGAAAAAATAAAGACCACCGTGTGACAAATCCTGCAAGATGAAGGGCGCTGTCAAATGTTAAGGAAAGAAAAAAAGAAAGAACACGTTAAAACTCGGTGTGATTAAGCCTTTCGGGTTGTGTGGCTATATCTGAGAAACAGCTTGCAAATGAAGAGACATCACAAACACCGCCAGGGTCAAAACAACCAGAGACAGAACATGCTGAAATATTCATGTTCATAAAAGCCATCTTAAAATTCACCCACACTTTACATAAATCTACAAATAATTACTCTAAAGGTCAGAGCGGGTTTCACTACCAAACCACTCTGAAAGTCCCCGTCTTCTTCTGTCGAAGCACTTCATGAATGGATGGGAGGCTATCTCTGCTCTGGATTTAAATAAGAAGTCATTACTGCAGTTTATCGACTCGTACGGAGCCAGATGATATCTTTTAGAAAGGAATAATACTGCTGTGGTTGATAAGAGTACAACATGATCACACAAATCCCAAACAATGAGGGGAGGACACTGAATCAGGCTCACATGGACATTTCAAAGCTACGCATCCATTATTATATGAATGTAATTCTTCAGTGGAAATACAGGCTTCAAACCTTAAAAGTTGAAGCGACATCAAGTTTTTCAGCTGGCTGCACTGTTGCTCTTTGTATATTTTAATTTTTTTTTCTTTGCACGACCTTTAAAAATTCAAATATGGGTGGAAGGAAGACGTCTCAATTTTTAAAGGAGAAAAATCTAAATAGATAAAAGAAAAGAATAAAATATATAAACAACAAAAGAAAATCAGATAGCGGCATCAAAATTGGATTTCCTCATTCTGTCCAAAAACATGACTTTCAGGTTAATATCAGAGCTAAGTTTAAATCTTTGACCACTCCAGTGACATCATTCTTATTTAACCCTTTCAGCCACTATTGTTTGAAATACTCACTAATGCAACATTTATCACTACAGCAAACAGATAGCATCATCCCATTAGGGTGCAGAAAAACCAAGGACAGAAAGAAAGGAAAAATTAAATATTCAACAGGCCACTGAGGAAAACATGCTAAACGTCAAGTCCTTATCGCTGTGAAACATGTGCTCCACGTTTGGAAATAGCAGCAGTTTGAGAGGGCAGAAAAGTCAAAGCCGTTTGTTTCTCTTTGAGAGTGAGGGAGAGTATTCACAGAGATAACATCATCCGCAAACCACCTGTAAACAAATCATTTAAACTGACAAAAGACTTCTGCCATTTGCCCTGTGACACTGCTGTGTGTTCATTAGTCCCTCAAGGCCTGCAGTTAAAAGAGCACATTGATGGAAAAATGAAAAAAACCCTGCTATGTTCTAGGAGATAAACGTTTCAACCAACAACCAACAAAACAACATCCACAAAAACTGAAAAGACATCAACAACTTCCGCAAAGTACTGAACAAAAACTATTAGACTGGAGACTTTTTTGAAAATGTAAAAAAATAAAAAGCTCAATTGAGAGGAAATTAGGAGCATTTTGACAAAACACTATAAATAGGCATTAAAAGTAGTTTTTACCACCAGATAGGGTTATTAGAAAAGCATTACCATCTCATTTGTTTCTCTCCAAAAATAAAAAAAAATCAAAACATCAGGACTTTTTTTTTTAATTCAGGGTTGAGGGTTTCACTCTGAGGAGAAACATTTTAGTTTCCACTTGGAATGAGACACAGCGTGTGTCGAAAGTGTGATTTCAATTAATTTCACTCCCAGTGCATTAGCAGGTCTGTATCAGGATGATTTTTATGTATTTTATTCATTTATCACCAGCGCGTGACAAAACAAAACTCAACTATGTTTCATTTATTGCCTTAACTTAAACCATGAGAGCAATGTGATGTTTTGAAACAGATGAACGACGACAGTGTGACTGTGCCATGTGGAATCTGGGCTTTAAGGGATGCCCAGGCAGCACCGCCAGAAGACGAAAAAGAGCTTGGTTTCCAGGACTTACTTGAGTACATGTGTGGAGCCGTTGATCTGCGTGGCCGTGCACGGCGCGCCCGACCCGAGGATGGACGGCCTGCGATACCTCTTCCTCCCACAGCACAGGATGATGAGGAAGGCACGGCGGAAGGACTTGTTGAGGAAGGCGTAGAGGATGGGGTTGAGCATGGAGTTGATGTAGCCCAGCCACAGGCAGGCCACCCACAGCTTGTCGGGCACCGTGTACCCGATGAAGGGGTCCACCACGTTGGTGACGAAGAACGGCGCCCAGCAGAGGCAGAAGCACCCCATGATGATGCACAGAGTCTTGGCGGCTTTAGTCTCAGTTCGCATGCGGTGGTTGCGCTGATGGTCCGCAGAGTCTGACGAGGCGCCCGCCCCGACGCCGCCGCTGGCGCCGGACGAGGAGGCGCCGGCTCCGCCCGCCCGCTGAAGCATGCTGATCTGCAGGGCGTGCGCCCGAGCCGTGATGTAGATCCTCTGGTAGGCCAGCACCATGAGGACCAGCGGGATGTAGAAGGCCACCACGGAGCAGGTCAGGGCGTATGGCTTGTTGACCATGAAGACACAGGAGGTGGAGTTGCCCCCGTCCTGGTAGCGCCTCTTGTTAATCTGGCAGAGATCACATCAAGGGGAACAGTCACTGATCGTACAGCTTCATTTGCTGAAATGCTGAGCGACTCCACCAGGTACTAAACCACCTTTAGATTTATACAAACCCACCGAGGCCGAGTCTCCTTGGATGAGTCTGTGTAATAAAAAGGTGGTCTGCAGCTATTTAGGGAGAGGGATGCTCTCCACGTCACTATAAATCATAGTGAAGTCCAATCTCGGCTTCCCCGCTGCTATCAAGTCATCTCTGCAGGAAACGGTGGCTGTGAGCTAAGAGATGAATAATACACTCCAGCCCGTATTACTGAATGAAGGACACTCTCTCTCTCTCTCTCTCTCTTTCTCGGTTGCATATATAAGATGGGAGCTGTTTTTATCAATGGACTGATATATGTGCATGTCAGGTGAGGTTACTAGATCTCCCGCTTGAGTTCACACACAGTAATTAAACCCACGGGAGCCGAGCAGCAGGATGAAACCGACACATCTGAAATCTGTAATTCATCTGTGAGGCCTATTCTCACAGACCTTAACTAGGATTTATCTCACGGGAGGAAAACTGAGGTCTTAACGACAATGTGATGACAGCTTTTATAAATCGCAAACTTTAAGGTGAAGTTGATGCTTCTTGTAGATATACTAGTTCACTGGGCTAGTAAATCACATATACATCATTACATTCATTACATTATAAAATCCTAATGAAAATTAGGGAAAAGGTGCAATAATAAAATTCAAAATGTCACCATGTTGCAACTCTCTCATTTTAAAATGAACAAATAATGAATAAAATAAAATCCTTGTACACTTGAAAAGGAACAGAGAGAAGAAAAAGCTTTTGATATTCTATCCTTCTTTTACTCTTTCATGCAATCCACAAATTCATGTACTTAAATAACTACAAAATAATTTTAGAAAACAACCAAAAAGTAGATAAATGGGTAAATAAACAACATGTAAAGACAATAACCACTATTTTATGTTCAACTGTAAAATTAAAGTGTAAAGTCTGAAGTGGACTGGACCTGTGAAGAAACACATTATACAGCAATATATAAATAACTACAACACTAAATCTGTCTTTACTTTAGGATTACTATATCATTTACAAGTGCACTACCTTTTTCCATATGTGAAAGGCTTATCTTCAAAGGCATAAAACATCCAGTCACGTCAAGCTGAACTTTAAAATATAGTCGGCCTCGTTCATAATGTGATCAGAATAACTTCTGAAGATTTGGGAAGTTCACATTAAAGTAAACCCACTTCTACATCTATGTACTGATCCTGATCACCTGAGCTGACTGAAAAAGTACACAAACTAATCTTTGAGCCATTGTGCTCCCCGGTGGTCAAATATTTCAGTTCATGTCATAATTTCTGACACATGACAGACTTCATCTTGCAGGACAGATTAGACTTTTTGGCAGCCTATGAGCCTTATAGTTGACATCTCTAACAGAGGACATCCTGTTGTCAGATATTCTGATAAAAATGAAAACATTAAGTAAAGCAGGACTGGGCAACGGAAAAATTACATAGTTCCTCTACTTTCCACAAAGCTGCAGTAAAAGAAAAAAACACACACGCACAGGAAGCATATTGGAGAAAGAGCCATTGAGATGCACCTGTGCCTCTTTGAGCCTGAATGCAGCTTGTTTTGTTGGTTTTTCGGGGGTGTTTCAGTTCGTGCCAGACCTGACCGGCTCCTCGGAATATTCAGCAGCTCTAATGAGACCCGGAGAGAGCCGCTGCACTGCCACTGCTGCAGCTCTGCACTAACTTTAGACTGTTGCCGCGCTAAATGTGTGTGTGTGTTTGAATGCGTGGATGCCACATGTTGGCCGCTGCCATAGCTACCAAGCTGTGCCAGAAGGACGTTTTGGATGATTGTGGACAGGAGAGCCAGGCTGACGGCGGCTCAGGAGTTTCCCCTACTGTCATCTTTCTCTCTGTCACACCTGTTTTTACATTTTTGTAGTCAGAAATCATGCTTTCATATCATCTTCCTATATTTTGTCAGTTGTTGTATTTTACGTAGCTTTCATTTTAAATTTCAAACAATTAAACCGCACTTTACCGGCACTTTACCGGCTTGAAAGGATAAACTGAGTGCTTCTTTATTGAGGCTGAATATTTATTAGCATAAAAATTCCAATGAACATCAAGAAAGCAGAAAAACCTGGACGCACATGCGGTAGGGAGAACACAGACGAGTGCCTAATAAATCTTCTTAAATGTAATAATTACAGTGAGTTATGT
Source organism: Salarias fasciatus (assembly GCF_902148845.1). Taxonomy (NCBI): domain Eukaryota; kingdom Metazoa; phylum Chordata; class Actinopteri; order Blenniiformes; family Blenniidae; genus Salarias; species Salarias fasciatus. The sequence goes on along the minus strand of NC_043746.1, from coordinate 21,081,228 downwards.
ATCTGCTGTTAATCCAGTTTTCTGGAGTCAGAAAGAAAATTTATCATCTTTAAGTGTAGAAATACACTCATTACTTAAAAGCTGAAAAGTAGGGTTGCATCCTGGGGGAAAAAAAAAAAAAAACTATTGTGAAAGTTTGAAAAAAAAATCGTAATGTAGATTATTTATTATTGAGGTTTTTAAATCTTAATTTATTAGCTATCTTATTGGGGCGGTGCCCCAGCGCTCTCTCTAGACCAGCGTCCAGCTTGTTGATCACCATGGCAACAGTCTGTCAACAGTGCAAATTGTTTCTAGGTGGATTTTGAAAAATGCTGCTTTATGTGTGTTACTGGCGCACTTAGTTTTATGGTCTCTCTCTCCACATACATACATACATACATACATACATACATACATACATACATACATACATACATACATACATACATACATACATACATACATACATACATACATACATACATACATACATACATACATACATACATACATACATACATACATACATACATACATACATACATACATACATACATACATACATACATACATACATACATACATACATACATATCAGGTCCATTTAAAACTTTCGTGTTTTAGCAGGAAACAGGAAGTCTTGGCAATCAGCTGCACCTTTTCCATTTCACTGTAAATGTAAACAACCCTCATACATTAAAACAAACAACAAACCAGTCTGAACATTGTAGGACACAGAACGCGCTGCCTCCAGTTAACAGTGAACTTCTGCCACCGTGAACATCGACTGTCTGTTAGCGATATTTTTGACTCCGCTCCTACGTGAGAACAGCCCCGCTGATGGATCCCTTCCTTCCCCCCCGCGGAGACGCAGGCGGCCGTGCTCACCAGCTCGACGATGCCGATGCTGTTCCAGCCCTGCATGATGGGCAGGAAAGAAATGAAAGTGGGAATGACCCAGCAGCCACCGATCATCAACGCCACTCGCATGGGTGTCATTTTGTTCCGGTAGACCAGCGGCTGGCAGCAGATAGCGTAGTACCTGCAGAAAGATGATAGAAGGGGTATAAATACCTTCAAGAGCGCTCTGTGTACTGCAGTCAGAGGATAAAAACCAGGCAGGGCCCTTGGAAACTTGATTTCTTTTTATTTATTGTGGCCTATATGTGAAGATAGAGTGAAAAAAAGAGCCTCCTACAGATAAGTAATGCAGCATTGAGTCAAACAAGCAAAACCTATTCAAAGAACGATACGTAAGGTGAAGCATTTAATCCCACATCTTTTTTTTTTTATTTCAGATTTGTCATTTGCATTTAACTTGTGTTTAACTTCCTTCAATATGTGTCTAGAAATGTATCTGTCCAGAAGTCAAGCAGGTCACGATTGTATAATTTGTCATTTTTGGGAGAAGAAAGAAGTCTGACCTGTGTTTTTTTTTTTTAAACCTTTTCTTTTGATTGCGACCTGTGAGTATAATATGTGACATTTTTTGTCATTGTCACAGTTTTTGCCTCCTCCCTCCCTAAACCTGCAGTAAAACACCAGATAGAGACCACATCAGGTCAAATTGCTACTATTGCAGAAATCTGTGTTCCATTTCCTTCCTCTGCAGGACTGTCAGGCAGTGGATCGTCAGCTGGCCTCGGATGCTCAAAGTGCTGCTTGAGACAGGAAGTTGAGTTTGTCAGCATCGGCCTTCATCACTTCAACACCGTGACAGTAAGTAAACAGAGAAGAGCCCATCGGGGACGCAAATATCATATTTCATGTGATGCATGCTACAGTCAGGAGTGAGCAAAACACTAGATTTAATATTTTGATTCAGATTAAATAATCTGGCAACATGACCAGCAGATACAATTATAGAAAACCTAAAAGTAGCCACAGAGAGGATAATAAAAATGTTTGTGTGCATAAGCATGATCACAGACACTATAAGAGGGACGAGATGCTGCTGCTCTGCAGTGATACCACGACATGAGTGGAACTGTACGGATAACAGAATCATTCTGAATGGGCAAGGGGTGGTGTGTGGGGGGGGGGCTGAAAGAAAGATACCAAGGAAACAGGGAGATCTGTTTGGAGGGAAGAAAGAGGGGGAGGAAGAAAGAAGCAGATCCATAAGAGTTGGGAAAATAAAAGGCTTGACAGATATTCCAAAAACAAAGAAGGAAATAAAGGAGGTCGCATGGAAGGAAAAGAACACACATAAAAGAAGAATGGAAGCAGGGGTGTATGACAAAAAAAAACAAGACAGGAAAACAGAAAGAAATTGAACTGGGAGCGGGTCAAAAGACGAGTGTAGCATCAGTGATAAGTACGAAATCCCTCACATATTTATATTTATCTCGCTTCAATGGGGTGGGGGTGTGTGTGTGTGTGTGTGTGTGTGTGTGTGTGTGTGTGTGTGTGTGTGTGTGTGTGTGTGTGTGTGTGTGTGTGTGTTGACCAAAGCTTAGACCTGCTCCAGTGTGATAGGAAAGGAATCAGAAGCAGCCAACCAACCATGAACCTCCAAAACTACATCACCCTCCAGCCTGTTTTGACCACTGGGGTGTGTGTGTGTGTGTGTGTGTGTGTGTGTGTGTGTGTGTGTGTGTGTGTGTGTGTGTGTGTGTGTGTGTGTGTACGTGTCCTCATAGTTTTCCAGCACCTGCCTTCAAAGAAACATTGTTCTTTTGTTTTCAGGCGGCTTGCTGCTGCTGCCATGAATACATTCAGGACCTGCTTCAGAAGAGCTCAGCTGATCTCAGACGACTCGCCTGTACATGATATTGTTACCTGTGCTCCATATTTTTGGACCGACTTGTAAAACTCATGGGCATAGAAGGAGATAGGAATAATAATGTGGGAGAAACGTTAATTGAAAACACTCTGTCACCTGATCAGACCGGCTAAAAGTTTACAAGAATACCAGACAAAACCACAAAACGTAGCTTATTGAAAGAGTGAAAAAAACTGTTAAGTTGTCAGCATTGTTGCCCATACAGTTTCATCCACATCGGCCAAATTAATTTCACTTTTTCTCTTTGAACATTATTTCCCTTTTCCAGTTTTCTTACCTGGGGTTTTCATATTAGTGTCAAAGGCGCTGCGGATGCACTCCTTAACACTAATGTTCCGATTATGCAGCTTTCATGTAGCTGTCAAAAACACCAAGTTAATGAGGAGCTCCTGTTTCAGGAAAAAAAGTTTTTCTATTAAATAGTCGTAGTCTGGCAAATGCTCACATTACCATCTGGTAATAGCCATTGTTCCTCCTTAGATGGGTGAGTGAACACTGTGTCCCACTGCAGCAGTGGGTCTGAGTATCACTGTGGATATTTTCCTGCCTCTTCTGCGATGATCCGACCTCATTACCTCCTTGCGCGGCGTGGCATTTTGCAGCCTTCGGCAGTTTAGACCTGGTGCTCGCGCCCGATGTGGTCTGCATGTGCTGTGCCATTAACAAAGGTCAGGAGGTGCTTTTTTATTTCAGCTCCCAAAATAGTTGTGTTGAAAGGTTGCAGATTGACTCTGTCTGAATGAGGATGTCTGAATGACACAAAAGTCACAGCGTCTCCAACACAAGCGTGAATCCTTCCATTGTGCCAACACAAATGTCCATACATGCACTGAAACGCAGTAGGCGTGCACACACACTCTCGAAGGCTGAAACGCATACAAATAATCAAAAGTATGCATCGATGCACAAGGACACACAGACACTCATGCACGTTGACCTGGGTCAGGTTAGAAGCAGGCACGGCCGACGTGACTGGCAGTTCCATAAACCAACGGCGGTCTAAAGGGCCCCCCGTTTCCTTCTGATTCCCTCTGTTTATTTCTTGTGTTTGCATTAGAAACATTATTTACAGGCTGATTTCTGGGAGAAAAAAATCTGAAACGCGTTGCTTCTTTCAGTGGTCACAAGCTGCCGTGGTTGTGTTGAATTAGAGCATGATCAACTCTTTCAATAATTCATACAATATTTACTTCATTCAATTCAGATAAGAAAAAAGTCTTCATTTGAAAAACTAGGAGAGCTTGGGGTATTTAGTCAGATTTGTGAGAGGTGATGCTGGACTCCACCCAGTTTGCCTCTTCTGATCATGATTTTCTTAGACAGGGTGTCGAGGCAAAGCCGAGGTCAGGAGGTCATCATGTGATTTTGGTCATGAACTCTGGATCATAACCAAAAGAATGAGACTGTAGACACAAGCGGCTCCAGGTAGTTAAAGCGACAGAGATTCCTGGAATTCATGGCTCTTGACTGATACCAAGCTAGAATGACGATGGACGGAGGGATATTTGGTTGTTTTGTTTTGTTTTTTTTTTTAATTTTGTCAAACAGATCTAAACAGGTTTGTCAAATCTTGTGATTTTGATAAAACTCTACACTAAACCCAGAAACCAGATAGCCCTAAAAGCATTCATCCTCATCTAAGAGTTTCTTGGAGGCATTTAGATTGAGACGGTCACTATATTTCCTTCAAATTGGAATTGTTATCATCTCTATTTGTAGTGCCGCCATCTTTCTCTGACGTGTGCTTTTCTATTCACAGCCTGTTTCTCTCACCTTGAAAAGGCATCTGCATGTCAAATTAGTAACGACAGAACAGCACACATGACGTCTTATATAAAGTCAAGATGTGTTCAGCAGGTTTTCTCTCTGCTGCACAGGGGGATGACTGCAGATCTGCACTGGCTGCTTCAGAGCGTTCTGTCGCCTGAAGGCAGAGATCCACAGCCGGTTCACTCACACAGCACAATTGTAGAAAGCGTTGAGAGGGCAAAAAAACAAACGCGACAAACCTGAAGCTTTGAAATGCTCACTGTGACGTTGTCTTGACCACAACAACAAAAGGTAAACTCACATCAAGATTCATTGATAATTTACTGTTCTAATGAAATCAGCCAAACACTAACATGAAGTGAACTTTAGGATTTTGGAGCCCCGAGGCCTCCAGCTCCTTTTATTACCAATAAATTGAATTACTGAAAACTCAGCAGTCTTCTTTCTTCTTTAATGGTTTACGACATCTTTGCTACTTTAAAAAAAAACATTGTTTGCTGCTTATTTGGAGTGAAATATCATTATTTCTTTCTATTTCTAATTGTTTTTTGCTCATAGGATGAGCGCAGCATCATTTGACCTGCACGCACAGAATTTAAAAACAGGTAAAGGCAAGGCTTTAAAAATTATTCCATTTTATGATAGTTTAAACACAAACTAAATCTGGATGCCCGATTTTGCAAGATCAACCCTAAAAACAGAACAGACTCTTAAATATGAAAGAAGATAAGGATTCAGTGGTACTTTTGGTTAATTCATTCTGCTTCAATACCAAGTGGAACATCACATCACAGTGCGCAACTTGTCCATGCGCACACGGAGCCATACAGTAAAATTACTTGAAGTTATCAGTTACCTCTGGTAATTCATACGTAAACCCCAGCATTCTTGTGTCTGTACGTTTCATTGTCTCTGTCTCAGTTAATTTCTTTACTGAAATGTGGCAGTTCTGGTATTTTTAGTCATCATTCATTTCCATTCAGCATCCTCACCTCAGAGGAGACGGATAAGAGACTTGATCCTGCAGCTGCTCACTTGTTTTGTCTTTTTATTGAAATGTTATCCTCCTCCTTTCTCCTCATTCCCCCTTGCTTTCTCTCAATAAGGCTCCTCTGCTTTCTCTGGCGTAGACATAAGCTCGTGCTGTTTGACACGTCGAACCCACCAGAGGCAACAGATGTTTTCATTTCTTGTTTTTCGTTTTTCCCCAAATGCTGCTCACTGAACGAATCTCATTCCGACTGTCTTCACATTCTGTTTTTGTTTGTTTTTTTCAATGAAATGTTTTCAAATGTTATAGATTTCTGAGTTGTCTGTTGACTGGAGGGATTTCGGACCTCCTTCACACTGCGGGGACATTATTAAAGCTGCTTTTCAGAGAGCTCCTGCTTATGGGAGATATTCTGACATTTCAAGAAGAGGGAATTCCCAAAGCATTTTGCTTCAGTTTTTGTTCTGATATTTTTCTAATATTAGCAACATTTATCAATTTATCTATTCAGGGGTTTAGATGCCTTGCTCACAGGCAACAAGTCGTAGCTACTAGGGCAGGGACATGCTGTGGCTTTCACTGTTCTTTCTGTTGAAGGTTCAGGGATTCAAAACAGTGACTTTTTGTGTACTAGCTCATAAAGATAAATAAAACAATAATAACAAATTGTGTAGGATTCAGCTTCAATACATAGAAAAGCACAAGCAATCACTAAACCGAAGAAGCAATTAAATGGTCAGGATTTGAACTGACAGTATTTACAGTCAGAGGGAGGCTTTAAGGTATTTCTCATGGAAATTGGTCTCGGTTTCACATGCCAAGACGTGTGACTGACTCCTCGTGTGTTTGCCCTCTGTCATTTCCACTGATGCAGTCAACAGATGCTTCTTGAGTTATAGCTTGGAAACCTGCTGTTTTCTTGTTTTGGTCTTTCCTCATAAATTCTGCTCTATTTGTGGTGCTGGAAGCTACAAATACCATCAACAAGATTCTTTGGCTTCCCCTGTTAGGAGTGATTTTTCCATCTGCTTTTCTCTGCTGTCATCTCTGGAATATTTCTGTCACGTGTGTTTCATTAGCATCTGGCGGTTTCTGGATGGCAACATTAATCCGGACATCGTGATTATCCTCCTAGAAGTGAAGGCAACTGTTTGTAAAAGTTGAGCTATTGTTTTTCAGTAAGATGTTTTTAAAATCCTACAAAAGTCCTTCACAGCTTGGAAGCTGTGGAATAACTCAATTTAATGAAACAACAGAGGTTTGTGACAAAAACAGAGTTAATGCAAATTTGAATGACAGCATTGCTCTTTCATCCATTACGTTTTTCTTTGTGCTCAAATATAGCACAAATAAAATTAAATCAATGTTTGGAAGCAATATGACTTTCCTTATAAACACATATTTAGGATACAGATTTTATTTTCTGCTACAAATTTTACACAGATTTCCCTACACATTATTTCCCTAAAACAAGGTAAACAGAAACCATGTCCCATAATGCAAGCCAAAAAATAAAGTGAAATTGAAAAGCTTTGGTAATAGAAAAATAATAAAGAATTATAAAAAAAACAAAACAAAACAGTGAAGAATTAAGGCTCTATTTGCACAATGTTTCATGTGAAAACGCATTGCTTTTGCATTTTCTTTTCAGATATCGTGGTGTTTACACAGCGTCTTTCGAGAACCATGCTTCGGAAAAAAACGGTGGAAAACTATGTAGTCAGCACAATGGGCCAGAAGTTTGCACAGCTGGTTGTTTGTGTGATGAAACCCCCCCCCCCACACACACACACACACGAAGAGAACAATATGTCCGAAACACTAACAATGGCGAGTACACCGACATTCGCTTTGACAGACGACCAAGTTGGATTCTTGCTACAGGTGACTCTCAACTATAAAACTAGCAAGTGGCAGGAGAGTCGTGCCGCTCCAGAGGCTGCCATTGTTATCGTCCATCGTTTTCATGTGAAAACCGTGGAGCTCGAAGCTCTCAGTCTGTCCCTGCATCTTGTCGGTACATCTGTGAGTTCTGGGTTTTTTTGTTCTGCCATATTACTCAGCTGGCTCCTTTGAGTTTTTCATCTGAGTTTTTGGTTGAAAATAAATTTACTTTGATCAAACCTGGTCGTGTCTTTTGCTCCTTGACAGCATGACCCGACCACAGCAGACAGCGCCTGTCTGTCTGAAGTTAGTCCTCGTCTGAAGGACTTTCCAGCCTCTCCCACTGTGAAGAAGCGACAGCGACTTCAATGTCTGCGTCCCGCCAGGCTCTCAGTACGCCATCGCCCCTTATCCTTGGGCCAGCAGACCAGTGCCACGCCATTATTTCATTTCAAGCCAACCCAGAATGCGCTCTTAAATCCAACATCAAATCTAAGCTCAACATCTTTAAATGATTTTGTTTATCTCACAGTAACTTTTTCCCATCAGCGACAAAACCACGGCACCTGCTCTGAAATGCAGTGTTTCAGATGCAGTGAAGAGAAGGTATATGTCAGGACAAAGGTGCATATTTTTCATTGCTTTCACCCCTAAATTGGCTAAATTTTGTCCTTGGATCAAACTCAAATCAGAGATTTCTCACTTATTTTCACCCTCAGTTTTGTCCTGAAATGTTCACTGGAGTGAAAAAGTTCACATCCAGACTGAAAGCAACTTATTGGAACGGCGCACTAAGATAACTCTCCTTGCTCTTGGACATTGTTAAAGCAGAGAGTAAAGGATGAAGATTTACCTTGGCATTTCTTGATCCTGTGCCTCTTAAAAAAGTCAGTTAAAACTTGAACATTTGTATGCATCACAGGGAGAGAGGGGGGTTTTACGTTCTTCTTTCCTTTCTGCCAAACGTTAAGTCCGTACAGCTCTCCGGAGTTCAAATGAACTCAGGTGAAGGCAGATTCCACCCTGGACAGGTGTCCAGTCCATTATAGGGAAAACACGGCGAGAAAGAAACCGACCGGAAACTTTAGAATCACCAATGAAACCAGTTTTTTGGACTGCTGGAGTAAACCAGAGCGCTGAGAGAACACACAAAACTCAAAAAGACTTAAAGCCTCAATTCTAAATGTGGGGAAATGCAATCTTTTTTGAAAATGTTGCTGCTGTGCATGTGCACCCCTGTCAAAGTAAATACTTTTTATAGATGGATCGCAACAATAATGGCGGTGCAATTTCACTTGAAGCCGTTTCACTGGCTGCGTGGTCAATCTGTTCCTACCCAAGACCCTCACCTCCTGGCCTTTAACCAGAGCAGCTCGGCCGCCGTGCCCTCTGGGGCAGAACGCGCCTCTCAGACGATCCATTAGAGAGCGGAGCGCTCACTACGTTCCTCACTACTGTCGCCGCATGAGTCTGAAAGAGCACCCAGTCACAGCCACTTGACTGCAGGTTCAATCACCTATATTTTACATGATATTGACTTTTTAAAATGAGGTTCTCAAGCAGCACGAACTGGTTCACTTCCATTCATTAGTCTCTATGCAGAGTGAAAATCAATTACGTTCCCCTGAAATTTGCCTGTATTGCATAAACTGGACAAAACACCTCCGGGAAGAACTCACCAGGAAATTGTTATTGTGCTATTTAAAGTTTTTTAACCATTTGCTGCAGTTAATTAATCGTGCGTGTGTCGAATTTGGATTGATAAATGACCTCCTCGGTCACCTTTAACTGCTGCCTTGTTTTCATTGCTGAGAACATTTAACTGGGGCTGGTGAAGCTTGTTGGAAAATGTGCACAAGATGAGCTTAATGTTTATCGGAAGAAAGACGAGGTGATATTTCATGACTTAGTTATTGGTTCGATTGTTCAAGATATGTCGCATGAAACGCAATACAATTAAAGTGTGAGAAATAAAAATTGATTTAAAAAAATACAAATTTAAGAAAGTGGGCAAAAAGAGAACAATAAGAATAACTAATTACGCTGGTTAAAAAAGTCTGCTTGAAAAATAAGCTCTAATTTTGTCTGCAGTCTGAATCCAACATTGTCTGCATGGAAGACCATTTATCTCACTTTGGCATGAGTAATTCAGCAGAAGCGGAACATAAAAAGCTGCTGTGGCCAGTTGAGTTAATGTAACAAACCCAGCGGTGGTTCTTTCAGGTCTTAAGTTGTTCTTACTGTTGTTTTTGTTGTTCTGGAGTATATCCTCGACAATAAATACATCTAAAGCTGATCTAAAGCTCATCATTGCGTTTTAATTATTCCAGAGTAGTCTTGACCACTCTTGGTCCTGGAGGACCATCACCCTGCATCGCTGAATTCCACAGAAAGACTAATAAACTACCATTAGTGAGCTGGAGCCCGAAAACATGAGCAGGACATTTCACCCTCAAGGCCCCGGAATGAACAGACCTCAAAATAATGTTGATACCATCAGCAAACAAGAGGAATTATATGAGTGCAACACAAAAAACAAACAAAATGAGTTAAAACACTACACTAGAGTCATTTCACATGTATTTTTTAAGTGAAATTGACAGCATTTTTTAATTCATTTAAAATATTTTCAGGTCAAAAAATTCTAAATATCTTCAGTGACATATCGTGGTGTTTCGTGGATGACATCTATTTCAATGTATCGATTATCGCAGAATCGCTGTATCGTGATATTATTATCGTGGGCAAAATATCGTGATAGTATCGTATTGTGAGGTACCTGGTGATTCCCAGCCCTATAGATAACACATTACTCCAAAAGGACACAATGTGCAGAAGAAAGCACCAAGTCTAGGAACAAAACATATGTCTTCATCTGCCGCCCTCCACATGACAACCAGCTACAAAGGTGAAAGATGATACTGTTTACACATTACTGTGGGGGAAAAAAATCCATAAAAACAATAATAAATGCAGCAGGCAATTAAAGAAAGTCAAGGAGATGGTACAGTTTGTGATATGATTCACAGGAGATGGACGGGATGGGGGCGAATGCACTGATGTGAATCAGTAATGTGTTGTGGCATGTGGAGGCAGCAGAACGTATAGCTGCGTGCAAACCTCCTCCGGTCATTTGCTTTTGCTGAGCTGTGCATGTTTAGTTTACGTTTCCATTTTAAGCCCTGTTTGGTTGAAATATGCTTAATCTGCATTAAGAAATAAGAGATAATGTTTACTCACAAAGAGAGGCTGGTTACTTCTGCATTCAACCACCATGAATAATGATGAAGATCTACTTATTACTCCATGATTAACCATACTGTTTTGGCATCGACATCAGATGATATCAGGATTATACATGTTGTGTTGCTTTAATTGGTGCAATTCACAAATCTGCTGCTTTGTGTAACTAACGCCGTTTATTAAAACGTTGCTGAAGACAAACTTGAAGAACCTCTCGTTTAAAAAAACTGAAACAGCTGTTCCAAGCCGTGGATTGTCAGGCTGAGGTGATGTTTCATCTGCAAGATAAGCCAAGCTGAGACTCTGAATCCTCAACACACTGCAGGTACCAGCGGCTTTAAACACCCCAGACGACTGACTGACAAGCCCCCTTTCTGTCCTCCGGGTAAGGCAAAGATTTACTTTGGCTTGTCGGAGTGAAAACTTTACAACATCTGCATACTAACCTGCCTGTGATCCAAGAAAGAGATTTAAAGAACACCTGCCAAATGGTTTAGTCTCTTGTTAAACAAGTAGAACAAGAATTACTACCAAGAGCACTGACAAATAACACTTTAGACCCCATTTAAAGGATGTATTTAACAACGCAGAAATGATGGAAACAATGTACTATGTCTTGTTTAGTCCAAATTTTTGTTGAAACATTCATTGTAAAATGATACTGCTCATTGTAATGCATATTAAGTCATTGAAGGTTGGTTAAGGCCTGTTTAGAGAAATAAAAATAGAACAAAAAATGGAAAAATGCAAGTGATTTTAACCATCTTTATGTTGCTTTGTAACATAGAGATTATAAAGTTGTAGTCCTCCACCAGTTATTGTTGGGAGAAAGAAGTCTGTGGAGGCTCATTTGAAAATGTGTTTTTTTTAGATCCATAACAACAAGAAAGTCTCCTGATTATTCTTGTGTTTGCAGCACATTAAAAGAAAGAGTGCAGAAAGTCCTCGAAAACACAGCTAAGAACATAGAGGGGTCTGGTCCAACCTGTCCAGGGCGATGCAGCACAGGTGCAGTATGGACGCAGTGGTCAGCAGGACGTCCAGCGACGTCCGCACGAGGCAGAACGTCTCGCCGTAGATCCAGTGCTGCTGGACCAGCTCGATGGCTCCGAACGGCATCACCAGCACCGACACCAGCAGGTCGGCGAACGCCAGAGACACGATGAAGTAGTTGGTCTTGATTTTCCTGATGGAGGTAAAACAAACGGAGGGAGAAGTTGAATTTTTCATGAGACAATAGACTCTTCAATCAATGGCGCTCAACCACATTTTTAGCACCGTTAACCAAGGTAGTTTGATCATGAAATGCGTTTTCACCCGTTTAAATTTGCATCTCTGATATAAAGATCCATGGAAACCAAATAAAGACATCAAAAATGAGATTCTAATAATAAAATTAAAACACAAATGTGCACTTTTCACTATCTTTATTAATGAGCACACGATAGAAGCCTAATGGATATTTCTATTTGGAGGCGAACAGAGAAAATACATTAAAAATAAAAAGTAAAAATGAATGCTTGGATGATGAATAAACACATTTAGAAAACCAGTCCATCACAAATGGACTGTGCTAAATTAATATTTGGCATGTGTAATTAGTTACTGGCATAGCCCTCACATCATTTACATACCATTTTTTAATTACAATAAATGAATACAGTCAAATTTAGCCAGAAGCATCTTATACAAGACACTCTCAAGAATATCTCTTCATTTCTTTCCCCCTTTTAATGAAAATTAATGAGCAAGTTTCACATGTCCTTAACAGTGGCCACAATCGCATCCCGCTTTCTTGAGGACATTTTAGTCAACTCCATTAAACTTGTCCAAAAAAAAGGACTGACCTTGACATTTAAGAGAATAATGTCCTTTCAACCTGATAGCAGCTGTTTGGAGGTTGGCCTTTTCTCCGAGGTGAGCCGGAATACCGAGTGCAGGAGAGACCTTATCGGAAATACTGCTGCACTGTGCTAACGCGCTCGTGTTAATACTCCTGCAGCAAAGGATTGAAAACGCTGTGGAAATCCCTGCCAGGAGAAACTTGGCAGTAGTGACAGGAGCATAGTAATTAATTTTGGAAGCACGCACACATGTTTATAATGAATTTAAAGTCTGAAACTCCTTAAGGGGAAGTCTCAGGGGGGAATGTTAACTCCATCATCAAGACAAGTAGGTTTATTTAATAATCAAAGGGAAAGAAGGGCAGACGGCTCGGCCTTTGTCCTCCGAAAAAACAGCAAAGAGGAAGGCAGAAGAAAAAAAAAAGGCGGGATAAAAGATCCAATATGGGATCTATTACTCAGACAAACAATACATTTCAGGAGAGCTGGAGACAAGAACAAAAACAATGAAGTCGGGGAATGATCATCAAAACATCCATCTTCCCAATCACCAGTGTGGAAGAAAGATAAAGGAAAAGAGCGTTAAAGGCTGAAAGAAGGAAACACCGGGAGGGCAGATTCATTCAGAAAACAGGTAAAACACTATCAAACCAAATCCCGTCTGATTGCTTTGACTTGCAGCCTGCGGAGTCTTTATACCTGCGCCCGCCGATAAAAGGCGATTCTTTTTCACTGCAGCCGTCTCAGGCAAGGGTCGTGCTATTCCTACAAAGTACAGCTGAGATAAAACAAAGCAGCTTCAAAATGAAATGCAGCTGGAGACACGCTGCACTTCCTGCCAGCTGCAGCGGGACGTGTGGCGATGAGCAACTCTGAATGAGAAGAAGCTATTCTTAGAATTTCTCTCATTATTCATTTTTTATTACCCGGTATGTCTGGTATTTCAGTGTCATTGTGTTTGTGCTTTTTCATTGGAGGACAGGTGAGAGAACCCATAACATCATTTTGCTATCTACAGTACATACACCGACTGTCCCTTGAGGGACTAATTAAAAAAAAAAGCTAATCGATAATTGATCAATACTTTGAGCATTTGTGCACGAAAAGAGAAGTTTTGAATAGAAATTGTTTTATCTGCATATGATCCATCAATTTAACCAATACAGGACACTGCATATCGGTGGTTTGGAGGCAGTCTTGGTGTCATTTTGGTAGTTGGATCATTTTCCTCTGCACTTCTTTTTGGCTGTTTACAAGACAATGTTTTCAAGAGAAAAAAAACAAAACCTCCATGGTGTGTTGGGTGCTTGGAGCCACTGAAAATGCTATTTACTATACTATTTGAAAATGGCTTCTGAACTGGGGGGAAAGTCAGCAACTTTTCTGAAGCGCTGCTCCTGAGCATGAGCACCGCGGCCGCAGTAAGTTTAATGTTCATAGTGTGTTGTTTTGTTCATGTTCATTTGGTTTCAATAACAATGTTGCTGTGCAAACGCAAACTCCCCTGAAACGAAGATGCAATATCAGTGCTGTTTCATTTAAAGCACTGCTGTGTAAACGTGGCCTTGGACGTTAATCGCAGCAGTCGGACTACAATTGTAATGTGATCGTCTGAGGCTCTCTGTGGTCACACAACACTGAAAATAGTCACCCAGGTACCGCTTAGTCTGGAACAGACAAAAAAGATGCAGACTATGTGAATCCAGGATGTAGATTTGACACATTTGATGAGGGAAGTTTCAACTTAAACTGCCCTTTTCAGTGGTAATTAAAAATTTGGTCTGAGTATGTCTGAGCAGACGTTGCTGAGTGTTTTGGTTTGACAGAGTGTAAATTACTTGGAGAACTGTACTTTCACTCTGGGACAAGATGCTGGGTGTAGAAGTGTATTTAGAGTCAAGCACGTCAACTTCAGGTCAACAAAGTAAAATAAATACACTTTTTCATGTGACTAAATTTGTAAGTGAACTTGTCCTGATGCAGAGGCATACACAGTGTATATCTACAGATCCTCTGTGTTTTCACTGGTTTTGTATGGATCAATCGTGGCCACAGTCTTTTTAATGGGAATGTCGGTACATAAAAAATCAAAGTTCAGAAGTTGTTTTTTTTTTTTTTACTGTTATCTATATAAATGCTTGATGACTGTCTTCCACAGACCAAAATCTTTCAATAGCTTCAGTGTATAATTATTGCTAAAGCCACAAAATGTAAATTATTGAGCAAACCACAACATGACAGATCAGCATATTGATTAGCTCAGAAACTGAGATGACCGTTCAGATTCATTTCAGGATGCTGTATTTCTCTGAATAATAACCCCCTTTTTCTGGACTTATGTCGCATCAGGCACACACACACAGGTTAATTTAACAATCATCATGTGTTGAACTGTAAATAAACTACATTTAAGTGAGCATGGCACACACACACACACACACACACACACACACACACACACACACACACACACACACACACACACACACAATTTTAAATACACACTTCTTGTGCAGCTTGGTGTGTGACAAAGACCAGAACAGCAGACCTAAAATGACAGGATGCCGCTCTGTCTGCCACCAGTCAAGTACTTCACAAGAGGCTTGAAGTTGTAACCATTTTTTTTATGAAATAATGAGAGTAACCAATCATTTACTGAGCTGTCTGTGTGCAAAACACCGGCTGGAGTTCAGCAACCTCTTCTAATACTTCTCATACTCTGACCTTGTTCTTATTCATAGAATAATCACAGAAACAGAAAAGTTTGTCAGTCAGTCGGCCCGTTCGCTACCCTCTCTGCACGGCGGACTGACTCCGGTTTAAAAATAGCCCCAGGAAGAGTGAGGGTTCTCCATCTGCCTGTCCCTAAACCCAAACACTCCCTTTAAACAGGCGGTTAGTGCTGGAACCAGCCGGCTGTCTGCGCCGGCCTGCACGCACCATGTACTAAATCCTGTCGGACACACATGTGAAACACTAACGGCAGAATACTCCGCACACACACACATACACACACACTGTAGATTAGGGAGCAACTGTTCATACAGAACGCTCACCCCCGTGCTGTATTCAGTACAGTAACAGTGTGGCACAGTCGTGCTTGGCTGTAATTCAGGACAGTTTAGAGACCATTAGCGAGCGCTGAGGGGGCGGCGTTGTGTTTAGTTCGGGTGACATATCGTGTTTAGCTTTAAGTGCTATAAATAAATAAACCTTATTAGAAAGGACTGTGTTACTGTGAGAACGGTATAATTTATAGATGTGCGTGCATCAGATGAGTAATATAATAATGAGTTGATCAGGACATTTATTTTTAATAAAGGATAACAATCTCAATCGCGATGTTGATCTTAATGTGGCGTCATATTTTTACCACCTTGATATTCGGGTGTTTTTCAGTTTGTGAAAAAAGACCACTGGGTGGGCAACAGCAAAACAACTTCAGTGCTCAAAAAAAAAAAAAAGAAAAAAAAGAAAAAGAATAAAAAGGAATCTATGAAACCAGCTAGTTTGTTGTGGTGAATTGTTGCCTGAGGCACCAAATTTCTCTGCAACAACAGTTACATGAACAGAATTTAATGGCCTTTTAATTCAGAATCTATTCAGTTCCTCTAAAGCTACTTTGTTATGATTTTTTTTTTGTGTGTGTGTGTGTGTGTGTGTGTGTGTGTGTGTGTGTGTGTGTGTGTGTGTGTGTGCTTGTGAAAACTGCCTTCCTGAAATTATTCATTGGGAAAATAAATCCTAAATGATCCTCAGTTGGACCACCTCAATTGTTACACCACAATTACCAAACTACTGTGAAATTAAATATGCGTGCATCTATTCATCTGCCTTGTTGGAGAGAAGCTAGTTCAAGTGATTTGAGCATCTGATTGCCTAATAGTCAGCTCCCATTGGCAGTCTACGTCAAACTAGGAGAGAAATTATCTTTGTTGTCTGGTCAGGGAAGAGGCAGCAGAGCTGCAGGAATTTGTGGGGAACAAGGCCGTCACGACTTCCTGGCTTTCCATACCGCCACTCCACCTGGACTCAGCTGGAGAAAGGATGGATTCATGGACAAACATCTTCTCCCAACTTTGAGTTATTGGAGCTAAAGCAGGTCGCCAGTCCATTACAGGGCAAACACAAAGTGAGAGGCACACACGCACGCACGCACACACCTCTGGGCAATCCGAGAGTCTCTAATTAACTTCAAACGGATGTTTTGGTCTTTTTGAGGACAGAGAAGCATCCTGTGAAAATCCATGCAAGCAGGTTTTATGCAGTTTCCTTCTGAAAAATAACTACAGAGGAAGGGTGAGTCGTGATATTCAATAATTGATAAAACGTACTCTGCAACACTCTCCCAGTCACGGTTGAAAAAAAAATATTATACAACATTATTGACAAGGCTTTTGTTATTGTTTTATGTGCTTTACTGCATCCAGAATGACCAATGCTACTATGTGTCTGGTCACTGTCGCTCTGGCCTTACTCAGAACCTCTTAATTTATTTTAAATCCGCAATAAATCAATCCACATTCTATTTGTATCCAATGGGTCTGCTGAGCCAGCCTAAACTAACTAACAATATTTCAAGAGAGACTTAAGATAAATAATTATAAGGGTTTAACTAATTATAAGATGCCAAATTTGGTTCAGTATTTTCACTAAAGTCAATACAAAAAAGCAACAAATATGCAAATTATATGTCACGTATAATTTGTTAGAAAGTTTTTTTTTAAAAAAATGCCTAATTTGTTTTAGGCAACAGTTTCCAATTTCCTCTTTAATCCTAAATGAGCCACAATAATGTATCATTTAAACAAAAGTCATTTGTTCAGTAATCCTCATCAAACAGTTTTGAAGAAATAAGGAAGCTACATGACCTACATGGCCACTCGACTGGTCAACTGAATATTAACTCTTAGTAGCTCATATCCAGTGTTTATTTATTTTATTGTATTTATTCATTTATTTGATTGAGACAGTGCATGTTGATGAACATACATTAAAAAAACATGAATGTAAACATGCCAGATTATAGCCGAGGGCTAATTTCCATCTGTTGTCTGTTGTTGCTGCAGCAGCTGGGAAAACAGACCCAGGAAGAAGCTCGGGGAGATTCCTGCATACATGTGAAAAGAAACGATCTGAAAACATACATTTTCAAACAACCATAAACAAAAAAGGTCCTGGCATGAAAAGTCACCAGGATGGTGTGTGTAGAGCTGTTTAACATCCAGTATAAACAGCACGCTGACTGTGTGTGACTTGTTCACACACTTGACATGACACATTGAGGGAAACAGGAGGTGGTTGGTAACAGTGGTTGTGTTTGTGTGCTGGTTATTGATGAGTGGTTTAGCACCCTCTCAATCTCCTCTGTGTGTGTGTGTGTGTGTGTGTGTGTGTGTGTGTGTGTGTGTGTGTGTGTGTGTGTAGTGTGAAATGCCTCTGAATTGTCAAGTAGCTTCTCCTCAGGATGGACTCACTTGCTGTCTGTTTTCTGACCTGGCAGGGGGCCACCGAGGCTTTAACCCAGTCTGCCACTGTCATGTCATTTTATGGGGCTCTTAACGCTAACAGGCAACCTGCTGGGGCGCTGATCTGATCTCCAACAGCACACATAAAGCCTCACAGGTTAGCATTTGCGCGTCATATTCGGATTTGCTTCCAGTAAATGTTTATTTCTCTATTTTTTCCACTGAGCACAAACACATTTAGATCATCACAGGATTTCTATTGCTCCTTCACCAGTCTGCCAGAAACAATACGATTACAAAAGTCCCCAGATGTGCACACAAGTAAGTCACGACTCATTGAAATGGGAATTAACAGATACAGAAGATAAAGATAACTTTTATGTGTGTTGTTGCTCTGAAAGTAGATAATTATCATTCAGAAACCAGAATAGCCTGATCTGAAGATAAATCCTCATGAAAATGTTCCACCGGTCGGCCATAATACCTGCTCAATATTGTTCCCCATCTGCAATAAACGGAGATCTCAATGTATTCTGGTTCCTTTGCCGCACTCATGCATCAATCAGCCTTGTACATTTATGCCCCTGTGACCAGGCGATTCCTCTGTTTTTCTGTGATACAGAGGAATAAACCCCAGCAGGAGCTGCAGGAGTCCAGCTGGTCCAGTCATCGTCAAGCAGCTCAGCTCCTCCTTCACTTTGTTGCTTCTAATACATCAACTGTAGAACAAAATGCGTGCATGGTAACTATCTCAACATCAAGTGTGTTGCTCCGTACAAACCCCTCTGAATCAAGATTTACTTCAACCAGTGGTTTATTGGAAGCGACCATATTATGTTTCAGTTTCTTCCAGAATTTGAAATGTAAATTGATGAGAGTTTAATATCTGCACTGATTCTAAACGTAACGTTTCATTTAGTTTGCATATAATTAGGACTGCAGAGTATATATCACAATCTGTTGTTGAATAATCCATAGAAATTGTGTGATTAGGTACTTTATTAAAATTGTTGAAACAACGACTTGGATTTTAGTTAAAGGTCTGTACTGATCCCACTTCACAAATCTTAATATTCAAAGTACAGGTCATACATATTGCACAGCCCTTCATTTCCATCCAATAGTGCTCCGAGTGTGTAGTAGGAATGAAACGGTTCTCAGTAAAATATTGAACCATTCGGTTCGCCCTTCATGCTTCAAGGCGTTCTTCTGGACGGTGGTTTTATTGCGATCAGCCTAAAGCACAGCTGGGTAATAATCCTGCTGTCCAATCAGCATGTTGGTGTGCCACACCTGTGAGCTGCAAAGAGTGAGTCTTCACTAACGGATTTAGATTTATTTTTAATATTTGTGAGAAATAAGACTTTACTACACAGGAAAAGTCTTTGATCTTTGAGTTCAGCTCATTACAAATGGGAGCAAAAACTAAAAGTTTTGCATTGATATTTTGTTCAGCGTGTGTAAACATTATCTTGGCACTCTCAAATGGATATTTTCATTTATTTGTAAGACTTAAGTGCCACATTGAAATCCTTTTGAAGAAGTTTGAGACTGAAAGCAGATTTTCTCTGCAGGAACAAATCTGGCCTCGCTCTGAATGCCAGGAATCGGCTTGTAGCTGCCACTTTCTCACCAGCTATTGATTACTGCGACGGTGTTTACATGGGAGCCTTTGCCAACTGTCTGATGCTGCATGCTGTCGCTCATCGAGCCCGGAGCGGAGCGTCGTAACTGGCTGTGAACGCCGCACCTGCCTGTGCACCCTGGATTCTCCGATCAACTCTGACCATCATCATCCACACAAAGGCGTCCAAATCGGTATCAGGCAACTTTTGTGCATTGCGCCATTCATGCACAAGCCAATTCAAAGTGCCAGAAAATACAAAATAATTGAAAAGATTACTGGTATTTGGCATTTCAGACCACCCTTAAGTATTACGTCCTCCCATCTCAGGACCCACACATTATTCTGGTTACCTCCGTCAACAACGGATTCGCTCAACACATCATAACATAGAAATAATGGATTTCTACATGAGCAGAGGAAGCGCTTCACTGCATCGCTTCAAAGATTAATCCACTTTTAATTTCAAGGAGCAATTTTTAATTCAGTCACTGGTCCAAATGTGAGTTAAAGGGATTAAAAACTGGACAAAACAGGAGAGCAAAAAAAGGTAAGAGCTTTGTCAGATGGTCAGTTAGTGCTTCAAAGCCCGTGTTACCTGCAGATACACATCTTAGAAAGCAAAGCCTTTTCCTCTGGTTCTCGTTTACAACACTATTTTAACATGACCAGTGTGATTCCAATTCCAACATTTTGAATGATCATTAAGGAAATGCAAAGATGTTAAGTTTTTAGAAGGTTTTCAGTCATTTCAAATGCTACACTTTAGCAGTATTTCTCTGCTGTAACAATCTTATTGAAGCTCTACGTCCGTCTAAAACTAACTGTTGTTATACTGTACAGTTTCAGTCTTGAGAATGAAACCTCTCGTCTTAACAGGACTACCTGTATAAATAAAGCTGAATAATAAAATAAGGATGACACTCACTGGCACGTGGCAGGATGAAGGCATAAAGATGGTCGATCGTGTGATTACGTGCATTACGACTGGGGGAACGTCACGTCAAGAGGAGTGCAGCTTCATGTGTGCAGGGTTTACTTTTTTTGTACTATGAATAGACAGACACTCAAGGGAAATCCATACAAAGTGGAAGTGTTTCTGTGTGTGTGTGTGTGTGTGTGTGTGTGTTTCCCTGTGGACTGCAGGACAATGACGCAGGGAGAAACTAAGATGGTGTGTCATTGCTCTCCCTCCTCGGGGAGGAGGAGCATCACAGCAGCGGTGACTTTGTCGCTTATCGCTGCTCTTAAATACAAAACAGCACATGCACACTCACACCCAGCATATTAGCGGTGGGAAATCAGGCCCTGAACTCATATCACTACTGTTTTGACATAATACTTTTGATGAAGTGACTAAAAGCAAGGAACAACAGACAATTACTTGTTTATCTTCCTGAAGTATTTATTCTTTCTAAAGTGTCGTGTCGTTTTTATCAAAGCAAATACACCATGGCGACAATATGTGCATAGCACTGCATCCACGATATTCTCATGTGGCAACTGATGAGACGGTGTTGTGATCGGTGTATTGTGGCGCTTTTACATGTGTTGTATTGGTGTTGAGCTGTTGAGACTGTGGCTGCAGGAACTATGCCTCGGCCACAGAGACGCACTTACACCTCAGGGCAATGGTCACATGATGATAAAATGTGTTTATGGACACCACATTACATGATGTGAAGGATTACCTATATCAATTTTATCTAATAAGTTATTAACTTGAGCCAAACATTATCAAACATCATATTCCCTTTGGCCTTCTTGAATTTTCTAGCAAAGTTCGCCATAACTGATACACATCTGCCTTCGTGGACATCGAGGCACATACTTCACTGTGTGCAAAGGTCACAGCAAGTCTTCAGGTGTCAGGAGACGGAAGGAGACAAAGAGAGAAAGAGAGCGACTATCAGGGAGACAGTGAGGGAGAGAACGAGAGGCGAAGGAAAAGACAAGGCGGAAAAGACAGGAGGAGGAGGAGGAGGAGGAGGAGGAGGAGGAGGAGGAGGAGGAGGCTGGACGGGAATAAAAAAACTGCATCATTGCAGTGACAGCGTCTCCCACATGACCGGGCATCCTCACGATGACCTGACAGCTATGCCAGTGTCACCACCGCCTCCCATTCACTGCTGCAGCTCCTCATCCGATCCACCACTGCAGATAACATCAGGGTTTTTTTCCAGTTCAACACCAATTCATACACTTTACAGTCCTGTGTCGTATTCCACTCAGACCCACTGGGAAAACTGTTCACTTTTTTGGATTGTTGTATCTAAATTAAGCACTTTAATTGGGCAAAATGTGTTTTTATTAGACACTGGGTTCTAATAAAGTTGTTTCTGATATACAATTCTACAAAAAGACTCACTGAAGTATCAGTACTTTTTTTATGTGCGTGGTTTCATTATTAGTAATTTTTAGGGAGATTCAAGCGTGCATTTAATAAAAATTGCAGAATGATGATAATCCTCACGAGCACAAGCAAACTGGAGACGCAAAACTGTTGCATGAAACAAAAGAAAAAAAATGGGGAAACCGTGACCTGAAACTGACCCTATTATTCAAACAAAGGAAGAATATAATTACCTTCAAATTACTGCATATTCATTAAATATTACCCAGACTGAGAATCATTAACTAAAAGATTCTATTTTCTCACATATTTGATAACTGACTTTAACTGTGTTTTGTACCGTGCATGAACACTACATGAGACACGCGCAGATAAAGAAGTTGAGTGCCTCCAACCTGAGTTGTCTGTCCTTGCAGACAGCCACCATGACCAGCAGGTTTCCCAGGATGCTCATCAACATGACCAGAGACAGGAAGCAGATCAGAGCCATCCGCTTTGGCATGCTGTCACTACGGAGACAAAGAAAGACAGAGCAGAGTGAGATCAGAGCAGACCTGCAGAGGGATGGTTAACCGGTGACTCTAAACTTCAGTGTTCTGGCCAGCATTAAAAGCCGATGCTGGTTTTCAATCTTCAAATCCTCATTGGCGCTTCAGAACTGCTTCAGCCTTCTTGACCATTTACAGGCAGATTTGAAAAATATCCACCAGCTCGATGACGACGCTGAACAGAGTCCTACTTCTGATTCACATGGTGCAACACATGTCGAGCACATTCTTTTCGTGGTGGCTGCAGCTACACTTCGCATGTCCACAACCTGCTGACCTTGCTCTCACGCCTACAGCAACACAGGAAGGCTTTTCTCTTACTTGCTGCCACTGCTGTTCATGTACACGAGAGTGAAATGTCCACCTCCGCCTGTCGGCCCAACGGGCCGTCAGCCACAGGATGGAAGTGAAAATGTTAACAAAGCAAAGTGACTAGATTTGTTCCACTTAAAGACCCGACAAACACAGCCTAATTAAAATGCATTTCCAGACTTAATAATCCGTTATGATGAACTCCTCAGTGTATTTTGTGCAACACTTCAACGTTCCAGTACTCAATATTCCAGATTCATGAAGGAAAAACAGATATGTTTTATCGTGCACGCCTGTCAGACGCAATCCTTAGTAGTTCAACCTCCACTTGTGTGTGCATAATGTCAAGTTTGAGTGTGTTTTTACTTTGGGAAACTTTGAGTGGATCAGACCTTGAGCTTTTAGAAGTTTCTGCGTTTTGAGGCTGCTGTCATCCAAAGTGACACACAGTGAGCCGGTCATTTCCCAAGGATACTTTCAATGGAGATCCTTATCAAGGAGTCAACGGCATCTTTTTGGCAAACAGAAACATGAAGAGGTAATTTTTCTTCAGGCTCAGGCTGGGAAGACTCAAGAAGGGCAGCTGGGTATTGCTTATTCATAATCCACGGAGGGAGTAATATGATATATTTTACAGCACGAAGCTGCAACCGTTGCACTTTCACTCCTATACATAACCTTGGCGTGGCTTCAAGAAACTGTCTGAAGGTACTGCAAAGTAGCCGGCGTGAATCAAAGGCTCTCAGCGTGAGTTGTGTTGCTTTGGGAGTGCTCCGAAAATTACTTGTCTAATCTCAGATTTGTTTGACATTGGTAATGCATTATAGTAATCCTCCCGAGGTCTGCGGCCCCCTTGCACTTTGAAGGCTTGACAGGAGCGAGGGGGAGGTGGGGGGGTCAGAGCACCACACAAGTACCATTCAAGAAAGAGAGAGAGAGAGAGAGAGAGAGAGAGAGAGAGAGAGAGAGAGAGAGAGAGAGAGAGAGAGAGAGAGAGAGAGAGAGAACTGCTCCTCAAGAAGAAGAGACAAGAGTAAAAGTTTAAAGACAAATCCATTCATGGAATTTATGCCTCATCCTCACTCACTGTAATGTGGTAATTCAGAGATTTATGTTGGATTCAGGCAGCATGCCTTGTCCCTGCCTGCCAAATGATTCAACTCCCGGTGTCTGAGGTTCAAAGACGGAGTGATAGTGTGCAAATGCGTCTTGTTCTTTGATCAGTGGTGCCAACGCACTAATCAGTTCAAATGGGAACACCGACGGCTTCTCGACCAAAGCATCATTACCAAGAAAACAGCAAAAAGGAAAAAAAAAAAAAAGAAAAAGAAAAAGAAGGCCTCACAGTAATGCAGTGCTAATTTTCTTTCATCTTAAATTTGTCTGCAAGACAGTCCAACCTCTTCCCTAAATGAGACACTGGCATGCCTGTTACTGTAGAAGAAACCACCTTTTAACACAGCTGCGGGTTTGACACGCGGCATACAAATGTCCTCTTTCATTCCAAAGCGCCGGCTAATTTTGGGTTTGACAATGAATTAATCAGATGCAGAGGCTGGAGCTTTCTCTCCGAGCCCTCAAAACACACGCTCGCTGAGCATTAGTCGGGCTGTCAGCTTGCAGATTATATGCTGCCGACATCGATCTCCTAAATTTAAAGGAACAATTAAGCTCAGCTGTCCAGTGTGAAAGATTTTGTCTGATTTGTTAAGCTTTTAGATCTTACTCAGCAGGGGCGGCAGCACCGCTCTCCTGGAATAACGCCACACAATGCGGTCCTTCACTGAGCTCTGAGGCTTTTCTTGATAACCTGCACACAAAGATTTTGCAGACCTACAACATCGCAGCAATATCAGTGCCTGCCCAAACCTTTAGGAATCCTGAATTTTGCTACTTACAAATGAAAACATATCAATACGTTGATATTACATCCAATTTTTGTCCAAAGTGGCATAATATATTAGTAATTACAATAGTAATCCAGCTTCACCATCTGTCCATGTGAATGTCTGCGTACTCGCCATTGCTAATGTTTATAGCCTATTTTTCTCTGTGCATGTGTGTATGGGATTTTATCACAAAAACCATCAACAGTGCCAGCTCATGTCCTGGTGTGTTAAATACATTTCTCTGCTGTTTCTGGGTGGACATACATCAGTCTCACAATGTTGCCGTGGAAACAAGAAACTATTCTGAATTCAAAGCGGCGCACGTTCATCAGCTGAAACATTGTCACTTAAACAGTGATGAGGCTGAGGTTAAGTTCAGCGTTCACTCTGCGACTAAGATATTTAAACGATTAGGATGGTTTACCGGTACTAAGCAGATGATCACAGGTGATGTAGCTTCTTCCATTCTCTGCCGTTAAAAAGTTAACGCACTGTCAGTTTTGAAACTATTAAAACTAGGGATGTCCCGATCAGGTTTTTTTGCCACCGAGTCCGAGTCCAAGTCCTATCACTTAGAGTATCTGCCGATTCCGAGTCCCGATCCGATTCTTTTCTAATATAGTAAAATATGTACATTATCTATCTATCTATCCATATATATATATATATATATATATATATATATATATATATATATATATATATATATATATATATATATATATATCTTTTTGTATCTTTTTGTAGCACGGAAAACCTAAATACATCTCATTTAACCCATTAAAGCTGGTCACGCATTACCACTTCAGTGTGCAGCAGTGGTCAGAAACGTTCAATACAAAGTTAGGAGGCAGTGCAGCAACACGATCCGTACCCTTAAACAAGATTAGTTATGCATATGCGCGAATTTGATGCAATTCATTGCCCAAGAAACAGCTGATTAGCGCAAAGAAGAAGAAAAAAAGACTCAGCGTCAATGGTAGAACTGTGCAACAGCGCTTACGGGTTTAATGATAGAATTACGCAACAACGCCACTACCGTAAATGCGACCCGGCTTCAATGGGTTAAAAAAGAAATTAAAGAAAAAATAAATAAATGTATCCAACCGAGTCCAAATCGGGAGGAAACTTCCGATCCCGATCGAGTCCGTTATCACGTGATCGGGGCCGATTTCCGATCACGTGATCAGATTGGGACATCCCTAATTAAAACCCATTTTCATGCTTTAGCTTTGTTGTACTTGTTTAAATTAAATAATTCAATAATTAAAATGATGAGTGACTTTCAGTCAACGTTTCTGAAACTGAACACCCATTGATGCCAGACCACTGTCTTTCTGTATAGATATTGTATGTTCTCCCTGTGCTTGAAGCCAGGGAGTACTCAAGCTTCTGCACGCAATCCGAAGCCGCGTGTGTGTTGTTCAGTGTCCGACTTGTGGAGCCTTTACAAAAGAACAGCACTCGACTCACCTTGCTACATTAACCACTGAGCTTATATTGTATTTATATATCAATATTTCCTGGTTTTGGGATTCTGTTCCCCTTTAAGATTCTGTTCTCTTGTTCATCCACTGACCCCTCAGTAAAACTTGCTTGCTCTCGCTACCTGTGGGTCTGCACATCAAAGCGGCGCCACCTTAAAGAGACACACCATAACTGCCTTGAAGCATCAACTGTTACCTTAGAAGCCTGTCACTGTGTGATGTCCTGATCTCTATAAAAATCCCATTAAACTGTGGAGGTAACACATCTAGTCGCTAAAGCCCTGCTGCGCTCACCACTGCTCTGGGATTACATGGAGCTTAAAAGGTTAAACGTCAACTTTATGACATATCAGGTCTTACAGGACCGAGCACAGCCATTTCTTTTCAGCACAAGGTTTGTAAGAGCTATAAAATTTAATCACAGAACAGTTTCATTTAAGGTAAATCCAGTGTCTGACTGGCAAAACGCACCGAGACATTTTTATTGCTTTTTTTATTTTTACACCACCTCGTGTGTCACAAATTGATGTTCCAGATGTAAGAAAGCGTCTCCTTGGAATGATGTACCGCTGAACCTGAACCCTTTATATTTCTGCGCCAATCTGAAAGACACACAGCTTCCAAACACACAGACAAGTCAGAGGAAGCAGTTAAATCAAACATGAATGTTGTTACCCTGCTGACATCAGATACACGTGAACTTTGACCCACAGCTAAGCTGAACTTCTGGTGGGTAATCAGCAAGCAGCTGCCTCAATTAGGCGTTTGCAGACGGATGGAGGGGGCCGAGAGGTGGGGGGAAGGGATACCCGCACCGGAGGAGACGTCTGGAAGTTTCAATCAAAAAGACATAATACAGGTTCTGGAACACTTTCCAATTCCTTTAAAGATATAACCTTCAAGGCTTGGGGGTCATGTGGAATTAAATCCTCAAAAAACAAGCATGAAAAAGTTTTGAAAAGACTTTCACAGTTCTCTCAGGTAGTGGAAAAAAAAAATAGCAATTCAATCATCTCGTGTGCCTTAAAATGCCCTCGCCATCAAGACCCTCACAGCCATTCAGGGCCATTTCTTCACTCTATTGAAAGTGTGCAGTATCATGTGGCTGCACTAAATGAGGCCTCCTCAGTGCCGCTGATTGGCTCTAAAAAGCAGAAAGTATTTTCTGCTGGGTGACTGACGGCCTCGGTAGTCCAGACCAAAGTCATGAGAGAGTGGAGGACGCTTCATAGATGCAGGAAATTTTCCATCAAGTTACCAGAAAGATTTATCAGGAACTGCTGCGTCAACACGAAGACAGTTGATGATATAGAAAACGTCCGAACTGAGGAGAAATAAACAATAACGGTGAATTCATGAGTAAATAGGAAGTGGAAATGTTTCAAT
This sequence comes from Salarias fasciatus, assembly GCF_902148845.1. Lineage (NCBI taxonomy): Eukaryota > Metazoa > Chordata > Actinopteri > Blenniiformes > Blenniidae > Salarias > Salarias fasciatus. The sequence goes on along the minus strand of NC_043746.1, from coordinate 21,053,662 downwards.
TTATGGAAAAATATGAAAATTACCTGATAGAACATCCAAAATAGGAGGGTTCAAATATCTGACAAGATGTTCCAAAACATCCAGTCCTACCTATAAAATGGTGCAATTATTTAAATGCTCCTGACACAACTCCAGCTAACCAAATACAAAAATCTATGAATTTAAATCCCCGTTATGGCCAATTCAATGGCGTAGGGCACCGGAGGAAAATGTAACTGAGTATAAGCAAAACACATCACAGAGAGACACAATCACACTCACATTCACAACGACAGGACGTTTTAAGATCAACAATCAGACTGAATAGAATGTTTTTACATTGTAGGAGAAAACAGAAAACCCATGCATGCACAGAGAGAACATGCAAATTCTGCACAGGAAAGATATCAAACTTGTACTGCAGCTATTCCTAATGACAGCCTCGAGAAATGCTAACCCATCATGTTATGAGAAGCCTAAAAAATATCCTCGGTTTCAAAGGGTTGAGGTACGTCCACAAGCATGAGCAAAATAAACCTGCCACTTCCAAACGCAGAGCAGTTGTACTGCATGCATCATGTGTACAAATTCTAATTTCATTCATAATTTGTGATTGACCCCTCACGGGCCAGTCAGGGACAGCCAAGGGACCGCATGTGGCCGACAGGCTGGACAATTCCCAAGTCTGACTGAATGCCAAACACCCTCAATCGAGTCCCTCGTCCAGCATCCTCACATGTTTTCTTTCTTCCTCCTCGCTCAAGCATGTCTACACTTTGATACTTAAATCAAACCCTGTGTATGGGTAAACAGCTTATCATCAGCGAAGGCCTCCAACTTTACATTGTTCCTTATTTTTAAAAAAAACAACAACAGTGGGTTGGCTCTAAAAGCCTCCGTGGGAATCCCTAATTGTTAACAATGGCTGTCTGGACACTGGCGTTCTCTCTCAGCGGGGAAAGACAAGTGTGCTATTATGCGGACTGGCACCAGAGGCGATGGACACTGTTCAAAATGGTATCAAATGCTGCTTATCGGCAACACAAACAGGGAAAAATGTGTCAGAGTGGCTGGACTGCGACGCCAGAGATCCTCCCGCTGGCTGAGACCACAAGAGAGTGAACGCTTAGGCCAAAAAAACAAATAAGAGGAAAATAATTATGCTTGAAAGCTCTGGAGTAGAACCAAAGAATGAAAGCAGGTGGTTCACTCAGCTGGAAAAAAATTGACAAATGAAATAAATCAGTGCCTTGGAGCGAGTGGCCTCGATGACATTTTTTCTATCTGGTGGGGAAAAACAAAAATGTTCTCCTGCTTGCACAACATTAGCTTTCCCATTTTAGGTCTGGGTTCGATATGTTATACTCAAAACTTTGCTTTTCTGACCAGCAGAAACCTCGACCAACTTTGATCACGACAGGAAAAATATACATCCAGACACCACCGTGGCAACCAGACACCCAGATGTGACGTTTTTTAAATAAACCTTACTTCCAAAACCCTTTCTGGGTCCTGGAACTGAAGTATGAACCTTATTCTTTGAGTTTTTGGGTTTCAAATATGACCATCCCCTTTGAGATGGTCAATCAAGGTCTGACAAGGTGCTGTAGTCACACTGGGGGTCCCCACCTCTGTGATTAGGCCCTGTGTGTGAGCAGTGTTTTCATAGCCCCTTAAGATTATTTTCCTTGCTGTGACAGGAGATTTTTTTTTCTTTTCTATCACATAAATGTGGCGGCTGCTGCTGAGGTTTGCTTCGGAATGAAAGGTTTCTGTTTTTAGCCGGCAGGTCAGACCAGAGTTTTCTTCCGGATAGCTTCTGTTATCTTTACTTAACCTCTGAAAGGAGGTTTATGCCGTGAAATCGAGCGGTGAGAAGGAATGAAACACGATCTGGTTTGAAAGTGTTGGCTGCCAGAGAGTGTTTAAGTGCTTGTGACTGTTCTAATAGTTCCAACAGGTTCATACTTTTACAGGTTGCTCTGTAAGGAAAATTGTAAATGATGGACAGTCTATTGTAGCAGGAAAAAAAAAAACAACCTTTATTACGTTTCATTTTCCTTATGGTGACCATGAACTGCAGATACAGCAAAAATGAAGAAAAGTGTGAAAAAGAAGGTTTCATGACTTCCATCAATGATCACATATGAATGTTCTTCCTTATTATCATGTGAAAGAGAGTGAGGGTCAAGAGGACGGATGGGAATTCAATTCAACTGGTTTTATGAAGGCTTCCTACTCCACCATAGACATAAGATTACCATCTCTGTTTTTATTCACTAGAAGTCTCATGTAAACCCTCCCTATATCGCATTTGCAATGCAGACAGGCTTCAGATATTATCATCTTGAAGCCATCAAATAAATCCAAAGCTCTCCTTTGTCGTCATGTTTATCTCACGACCCAAATGACTGTAACAGGCATGGTGATGGTAATTGATGCAAATGATGCAACTATTGTGAAGGAATCTGACACAAATATAATTAATGGTGACTGAAGCAACTACAGCTATGGTAGTCTTTAGGAAAGGTGCGAACAACTCGATGGTGATCAACCGAATTGATTGTTCAAAACACATTTTACCAATAATAAAGCTGAAGTCACAGAGCAACGCAAAGTTAACTCATGACAAATGAAATGAACACCTTTAATGTTTTATTGCATCTAGATGCGTTTCTTAAATGCACTGCAAAGACTGACGCAACCAAACGGAAACAAACGCAAGTTTGAATTTACAAGGCAATGTTTTGAAAACAATGTCAGTTTACAAGGAAATGGCAGAAATGTGGTCACTATTGACAGTTCCTTTATTCAAACCACACATACAGTGACTAATATGCTATAAAAATAATGCGAGTACATCGACGCTCATATAGACGGATGTCAACGATGGATTGCTTTTACGGGAGACTCTAAACCTTTACCTTTGGAAGAGGAAAAAAAAAGTTATACACTTGTGACTTTGAATGATACAGTGATGTAAATGCACTTTCAGGACGCTTGCTTCTACAAGTATCCAAAAGTAATTAAAAGTTCCTGAACGGCAATAATTCACTCTGAGATTCTGCATTCAGCACAATGTTTTTTTGAACGATCTACGAATAAATAAGAAAAATGGATATCTCTTTAAAATATATATAACAGCCTCACTGCGGATATTTAACTGATTCTGAAAGTAATGAAGAAATATCACATTCAAACTAAAGGACAGCCAGAGGTGGAAAAGAAGGTTTTTTTTTTTTTTTTTTAGATGAGGGAAGGAACCCAAAACGCTCTGCAAAGCTAAGAAGCAATGTTTTTCTTTACTGTTCTCTGGTAGAAATGGTTCCAGACTTCAGAGATTATCAGATGCATTGTGCTGAGTAAAGCTGAATCCGTGTATCATTCGTTCAATTGATATTCAATTTAGAATCAAAAAACAAAATATTGAAAAATGAGTCGTTTTTCCTTTTTTCGTTTTTAAAATGAAAACAAATAAATGAAAATTGGTTCGTTTTTCAATATCCCGTTTGTTAAGACAGATCAAATAAAGGAAAGTTGAAATACGGCCACAGAGCAGACTTTAATGTGATTTTTCAATTTCTTCGATCTCCGTGACCCGGAAGTTCTATCGTCTGTGTTTTGGTTTTTGTCGGCGGGAAGGTGGGCGGGTCACGGGACCCTGTCGGTCAGTTTAAGGCCAGCACACACTACTATACACTACTACAGAAGGATCAGGCCGAATTTTGCCCCGATCTTCTCCTCCCGACCGAAGCCGACAAGGTCCGACTGTCGGGAGTATGATAATGATCTCGGGTCTGAACTTCGTGTAGTGTTCGGGGGGTTCAGAGAGATGTTTTCCGGTCGGAGCCTCTCGGGAGGCGTCGGAAGGGGAGATCGTAAATAATGAACATGTTCAATATTTCTGATCGCAAATCCTGTGGAGTGTGGAGCTCTGAGAGGCGCTGATCAGCTCCGAGTAGAGCTGTCCACTCCCTCGGAATAAAGCTCCCTGATTGGCTGGTGCTGCTGCTTAAAAAAAGTCCCCTCTCAGCCGTCAGAGATGGAGACATATTATGACAGTGAAAGAGAAAAGTCAGAACTCCTAAACTCAGCAGTGAAGAAAGTGAGAGGTTAATCCTCAATACCTGGATCGCTCCTGGATAAACTGTATTTCCTCCATTCAGACCCAAACTACGATCTGCTTATTCATCTGCATCGCCAGTCCTGCAATAATCCCGATGTTTGAATTCATGTCCACTATTAACCATCATGGAAAAAAAAAAACAACTTTCCCTGCCTTCAGAGAGACGAGCGACGCATAATGAAATTTACCTAATCGCTTAAGAGCAGTAGCAGACTCTGACAAAGCTACTTTTTTAAATCACCAAATATCTTAAATCATTCTTTTTGTCCCCAGATTGGATAGTTTACACCAGAATAAAATCTCGTTGAGCTTTGATTAGGTAAATTTCATTATGCGTCGCTCGTCTCTCTGAAGGCACGGAGTCAGGATATTAAAGTTGTTGTTTTTTTTTTTTTTTCATTTATTTTTTTCCTCATTCTTCCGTGATGGTTAATGTAGGACTTGCGATGCAGATCGGAGTTTGGGTCTGAATGGAGGAAATACAGTTTATCCAGGAGCGATCCAGTTATTGAGGATTAACCTCTCACTTTCTTCACTGCTGAGTTTAGGAGTTCTGACTTTTCTCTTTCACTGTCATATGTCTCCATCTCTGACGGCTGAGAGGGGATTTTTTTTAAGCAGCAGCACCAGCCAATCAGGGAGCTTTATTCCGAGGGAGTGGACAGCTCTACTCGGAGCTGATCAGCGCCTCTCAGAGCTCCACACTCCACAGGATTTGCGATCAGAAATATTAAACATGTTCATTATTTACGATCCCCCCTTCCGACGCCTCCCGAGAGGCTCCGACCGGAAAACATCTCTCTGAACCCCCCGAACACTACACGAAGATCAGACCCGAACTCATTAGTATACTCCCAGACCTTGTCTTCGGTAGGGAGGAGAAAATTGGGGCAAAATTCGGCCTGATCCTTCTGTAGTGTGTGCTGGACTACAGGTTGACGTGACCCGCCCACGTTTCCCGCCGGCAAAAACCAAAACACAGACGATAGAACTTCCGGGTCACGGAGATCGAAGAAATTGAAAAATCACATTAAAGTCTGCTCTGTGGCCGTATTTCAACTTTCCTTTATTTGATCTGTCTTAACAAACAGGATATTGAAAAACGAACCAATTTTCATTTATTTGTTTTCATTTTAAAAACGAAAAAAGGAAAAACGACTCATTTTTCAATATTTTGTTTTTTGATTCTAAATTGAATATCAATTGAACGAATGATACACGGATTAAGCTGCCATGAAGTTCATTATTACTATGTCTACGATATTTCCTGGTTTTTTTTGTTTGTTTTTATGGAGTTGAATAATCATTGCATCCTTCCTAAAATATGCAAAAACACTGGAAAAATAGGCAATATCCAAAATACTCAGAACTCTCCCTAAAACAAAACAAAACAAACAAAAAAGACAGGAAAACACCGCCTGCATTTGATGAACTGCAGAATGCATAAAGGAAGCAATCACAATCACAAGCAGTGTGCATCCGCAATCACTCAGTGTTGCACAGAAACTCTCAAAATTCACAAAACATGCATGCGCCAGAATTATTTGTGCACTAATCAAAAGCTATTCACACTCTCCCTCTTGGATTTTATTCCCGGCGATGCGGCATCATCCCCCCTGGTTAATAACACTGCACTTACCTGTCTATCAGCACGTCAACAACAGCTTTATTTCCCCTCAAGTGCCCCTACTTCTGAAATGCTAAATTATGACAAAACTATAACCATCTAATTAAAAGCCAGAAAAAAATCTATGACAAATTAACCGCCTTCTGGTTAAATTTGCAGGTAGATGAACTGCATGTAATTGAAATTCTGATCAATTTTCCAGCTTTCGTGAAAAAGTGAAGGAATAAATTAATAAAGCAGAGATAAATTCAGGACTGTAATGGCATCTGGGCTGTTTCCCAAAACTATGTTGCAGAATAATCAAGTGTACAAGTTTATCAAACAATAGATGACTGACAGGAGCTTTCTTCGCTCCAGATGAATGAGTAACCTGGTAAGCTGTTCTTGAGTCACGTTTTGAAAGCAAATATAGAGTAAAGGATCAAGGAGGAGTCTCACAATATCCATGGAAGATCTAATAATTTCTCAATCTATGGCTGGGAAAATACAGACCGGCACTGCAGTGAAGAGAGTCCTCTTACATGTCAACACCAATTACATTCCATTCATTTCAAACTCTGGCCAACTTGTCCTGGACTGCAACTTCATCTGTAACACAATGCAAGTAGATACACGTTCATGTGGCGTTTTAATTTTCAAGTGGAATTAAATGATAAAACTGTCACATTTGACTTCAGTGTTTAAACTTCCCTCCAAGCTCTTTGGTGAAGAAGCCCCTTAATCACTTAATTAAACCAAGTCAACAGACTATTTGAGGTGTGTCAAAAGTATTTTTTCCTTTTCATAAAAAAAAAAAAAAAAAAAGTTTCTTTCATGGTAAGGGACTTGCTGGGACTTTTTTCTTTCTTTTAGCAGAAAGCCGCCATGTGAACATGGTTCTAGTCACAAATGGATGTACTTTTGAAGGACCCTCCTCTGTCTTGCCGAGGAAATCAGAATAAAATAATCATGTCTTAAAACAAATGCAAATAGACATTAGGACATGTAAATCTTCATCAGACACGTTTACATTTAAAATAGAAAATCATGCTTTCGGTGTGTAAAAATTCAAGTTTCACGCAGACATTGAGCATGATGTCTAGAAGGAGAAGATAATATTTCATACATATGTTTTTCTTAGTTTTGCATTCATGCTCAAATGTCAGTATAAACATTGATTATAGACAACACATCCATAATAATAAAAAAAAATAGAAATTCTATGATAATCATAGTGCAAACTTATAGTTAAAATCAACAACGATGACAAACAAATCATTAGTGTCCAGAGGAAAAGCAGAACTGTACATCTTACCTGAATAGCACCGACAGCAATGATTGAAATATGGGCCAGAATTAATGAGGCTGAACCAAATGTCAATTAATCCTGAATGTTAGGCTATTATTACTCGCTGACCCATACAGACCTGATACAAAATCCATGATTGCTTTTTCAGCACCACCTGTCTCATTGCTGATTTTTCTGGTATAACGTCACATCTCACCATAACGGGAGGCACTGTTGTGTTACTTTAGGTCCTAGTGAGGTAAAATACTGAAAAAATTACCCTGCGCTTGTTTTTAAACCCTGTGTCTCATGTAGCACTTTGAGATTTGATTTTAAATGTAAAGTGCATTACAAATAAAATCTATTATTATTATTATTAAAATGATCAGAGACCTTACCTAGACGTTTTTCATCTGCCGATTTTCAACTGTTACCAAAAATTATGAATGCATAACAGAAAAAGAAAAAAATATCCATCTCTCAGCTCTTTCCTTCAATATTTGTCACATCTCTTTTGTATTCTATTTTTCTGTAAGTTTGACCCCCCGATAACCTTGAACTAACTCAATCAACTTCTTGCATGTTTACCTTTCCAACTGGTTTATCAATGCTAACAAACGCGAATTCTGTCTCGTCTCATCTGCCAACCCCTGCTGTTGTCCTGTTCCTCTCCGCCACCAGTGGAAATGAAAGGTAGCATTTTAATGTCTCCAAAGGTAAAACAGACTGTGACTGTTCGGTGAAGTGGTTGAAATTTACGGAAGAAGAAATCCCATTGTGATGAGCAGAAATCATTTAGGTTTCAAAACAGGTACTTCTTGATGCGTGACATTCTAATGGTTGCAAAAATAGCCAATCTACTGCAATGCTTAAGAAATTCATCTAGACTCATCATAGATTATAGACATTGAGATTTCTGAATCGACAGCTAATGATGTGTAACCAATCAGATAGATAAGTGTCCGCTCATCATCCACTGGCATTAAATATTCACCAGGGAGGAGGAAGAATTTGAACATGACATCTGGCTCATGTTAAAGTCTCAAAGGGATGCTTATTTTAACCAAAACTCATGTGACCTCCAGATGAGTGGGAAAAAAAAGGGTGAAGAAAAGTCCAAGAAAGTAACAATCTCCCTGGGTTGTTTGTAAAACGTCTTCGCCTCATGTAGTCACAACTGAGCAGCAGCCCTGAGAGAGGATTAACCCTGCGTGACTGTTTTCTTCTGGACTCAGCCTGCAGATTCCAAAATGTCAGAACCCACACAGACAATGAAATGCAGTCTTTCGGTTTCCAAATTTAGCGTTCGGTCATGAATAAATCCCTAAAAACAGATTATGTAAGAGGAGTTTAGAAGCAGATTATTGTGATATTGTGATTGTGATTATTCTGACCCTGGGTCAAACTGATAGCATAAGCCATTGTTTTTGTGACAAAACAAAAGTGGGAGGGAGCTGCCTTCCCTCGTGATTTCTGTTATTAGTAAAACCATGTTCCAGATGATGGAGCGTTTCAGTAGTCAATAACACAGCAACTGTGTGCATAATTATCTATTCTGTCAGTGAGTATGCTGAATATATATATCATTTGAAAGCATATTTTCCAACTCCAAGCCGAGTGCTGATTGGATTTGAGGATACAGGTTATGTGCTTTTCCCCAGTCAAAATGGGCCGAGAAGTGCTTTTAAGTCACTCTGAAATGTCAAAAACTTCATAAAATCTTTAAGAGGGATGGAGCAAATGCAGAAGTATTGGGTCATGATCACCAAGCTGTTCAAGTTTTTATTACTAAAAGCCACCAGGGTCCAAAAGAATGCAGAGAAAAAAGGATGCAAATTCCAATGCAAAGCTCCAGCAAGGTGGAGGTGAGGCTCTGGTTTGGGCAGGAATCAATAAAGATGAGTCAGCTGAACCTTTTCAGGTTGAGGACGGACTTAAATCAATTCCTAGAACTACTACCAGTTTTTCTTCAAGGAGTGGACAAGACAAGCAGATAGTTGGTGTGTAAATATTCTATCATACTCACACTCTACAGAGACGAGATGAGCACTGGATTTTGTTTAGAATTTTGTAATCGGTATGATTAATCATTGATTAATCAACATTTCAATGTTTCAGTTTTGTTTGTGTCATGTTGGTAGATTTTTCAGTGTATTTTTGTCACTGGTTCAGGAGTTTCCATTACAGTTTTTCAGGGTTTCTTGTAGATATTCATTTTCCACTATCGAAAAATGTAGAAATCTGTTTCATGTGCAAATTAAAATGAAAATGTGCTTTCAGCTTGAGTGTAATTCACTGCAGTAAAGCAAAGTACCTAACCTTCACTCTGAAGCAAATTTAAAGTTGACATGATTTGACACAACTTTATATCTCCTTGCTTAATCACAGTTTTATTTTCTTTAACTACAGTGAAGTGAACCCAAACTGAAAACCACCAGCTCTGAAAATAGCCTGACTTCATAACTGTTAATACTGTAGGCACAGAAACTACATTTACTATGAACAGAAAAGTAATGATTGGCAATAAGATGCTTAGTAGAATCTAAACACTGGAGCAGCTTAAGGCCCTGCAACGCCCCGAGGAAACTCCTAACAGCAGCATTTAATATAAATCTTTATCGCACATCCCTGCTGAATCTATTCATGTCAAATTAGTTCCAATTAACCTGTATGTTTCTCTCCGCTGGGAAAATATTTTTTTTCCTACTTTTTAGCCATTCCCTGCAAATTAAGTTAAACGAGTAATCTGTCATTTCTGTGAATGCCGCTCACTAAAAGGTAAAAGGTTACAAGCTGCTTAAATAATCTTTAATTACCAGATAAATCTGCATCACGTACTCAGCCTTCCAGCTCGTCTAATTCGCTTTTCTGTTTTTTTTTTACTCCAGTGTGTGAAGACAGAAAGGACTGAGGCACAGGCAGGAAAAAGGCAGCAGTCTTCTCTTTTTTCCTTTTTTTTTTTTTTTGTAAACCCAGACTCACTGACTAACTCCTCATGTGATCCAAACTCATTCAGAAATTAGTGACAGAGCGGCGAGAAGCATCACGCAGCTGCTGATGCTAATGTGCAATAAGAAGCACTGCAAGTCATTTGGAGCTAATTGTCTCCATAACAATTTCCCTGAAGGCACGAGGCGTGATTCTGGCAGCTTCCCACACGCACACACATCCCCAAACTGGAGGAAACAGGCGTCGGGCCACTCAGTGTGAGCACCGCTTCATCCAATTACTATATGTCAGTTTTCTCTGGTTGTACATCCATTTCCCCTCCAATTATCGGTCCTTCATTGGACGCATCCTAATGCGGCTTCGCCTTCTGACGGAAGAGGGAAAAATCTGAAAATGGGCTGCATCTGGGTCTCCTGAAGTTTGACAACTCGACGAGCCACGCCACCACATGCTCATCTGCACCTCCCAGGCTGCGAGACCGTCACACATTTCAGACTGGTTGGTCGCCATTACGAGGTGACCACATGTGCAGCTTCAGTATGGAGGTGTTTGGGTTTGAGCTCCTGTGAAAATCCAATTTGTGTAGATTGTTGTTGTGTTTTTCCTCTTCATATAGCACAAAAAACGTACACATGGTTCTGTTGTATAGAGAAATGAGACTAGGCTGCCACTTGTCATCCCTTCTGTTTGCGCATGAGTCGTTGGCAGAGGCCATCATGATGGCGCCCGCTATACAGGCTCTATTAGTTAATTATAAGCGCACGATAAATCTCCGGAAACATCAATACCAGCTTCACTTAGGATTATTGATTTATTTTGCAGATTCTCTGGATCTAAAATTAATCTGGCCAAGTCTGAAGCCACTTGGGAGCCTGAATTCGATACCATCCACATTGAATTATTCTCCCTTTAAGTCGTCTCCTGCAGGATTTTTTTTTTTTTTTTTACAGAGGTATACTCATAACTTCTAAATTTGAGCAAATTTGTTCCTGTTTGAGAAAGAGAAGCAGGATTTGGAGCGATGGAGTTCTTTGCCTATTTGATGGCTAGGAAGTATATCCTAGGTCAAAATAAATATTCTACCTCCGTTATTGTGATCCTGTTCAAATGATTCCAGTCATATTCTCATAGGTGATGAATGGCCAACTAAGTTCTTTCATATGGACTAAATGCACACCGAAACTTAAGATGGCTGCATTACAGCTGCTAAGCTCTTTTGGTGGTTTAGATTTACCAAACAGTAGTGGTGTGTATCGCCTAGTATCTGGCGATACGATTCGTATCACGATTCATGGGTCGCGATTCGGTATATCCCGATACCAATGTTCATGACGATTATTGCGATACTTTAGGAACAACAAATTTGTAAACTAGTAGTACTTCATGAGAAAACTTGTATGAAATACATTTTATTCATCCGAAATGCAACAGAAGCACTCAAACAACTATATTTAACAGCAAACAAGTTGCAGGCTACTTTTTCATTTAAACAGTAAATAAAAATAAAGGCTACATATACCTTCAATAATGTAACATGTTTTGAGAAAACAAAGTGCAATCATTGTAAAACCTTGAACTGAATTGAATTGAAATTCCTTTATTTGTCCCACAGGGGGAAATTGCAATGTTGAGCAGCACAGAGAAATGAAATAGAAACAAAATATGCATAAGCAAAATATGAGAATTTACAAGGTCCAACCATACATAGAAAAATTAACTACAAATTAAGGATAAATATAATTATATAACAGATACAAACTAAATGACATAATTTAAATATAGTTTAAATATAAGTTTCAGACAGATATAAAGAAATAACAGATATACACTAACAGATATAAATCAAATATAAATTAAATATACATTTAAGACAGAACACATATGTAAACTATAATACTAATAACAGATATGAGTTACATATTTAAATATACATATAGGACAGTATGTACAATATTATAGAAAAATGTGAGAGACATGAAAAGACAAATACACAGGAGTGTCATTTAGAACAGTGTGTGGTGTGTGTTTGGACGAGTTGGAGCAGTGCTGGCTGTAGAATCTGATGGCAGCAGGGAGGGAGGACCTGCTGAGGAGGTAACGCTCCTTCTCACACCTGGGGGGACGCAGCCTGTCCCTCACAGCTGTCCAGGGCCCTCAGGGTGTCCTGCATGGGGACATCCTGCTCAAATGCATGTGGGTTGGTGATGTTTCCGCGGTATTTGACTTTTGCAAAGCACATTTTACAAATGGCGTGGCTCTTATCTGTCCCTCCGTCCTTGTTGTAAAAGCCAAAGTGCGTCCAGATTCTGGCTTTATAAAAATTCCTCGGAGTGTCTCCCACTTCCTCCGCCACTGGAGACTGTTGTGTGATCCAATTACCGCGAGACGGTAGTGTAAAGAAACCACCCGGGAGAGCTCTCGCGAGATGCTGTTCTTCCTCTGGCGGACTGGAGGCTCTGCAAAGCTCTTGGTGTGGTGTGCTGCCAACTAGTGGCCAGGAGTAAAAGTGCAGCACACAAAAAGACGCCGCAATGGATATTTGCCGGGTAAATACATAATTAAAAATCGATATGGACGTATTTTGAAACGATGCGAGAATCCCGTGACGTCATATCGCGATATATCACCGAATCGATTTTTTTAAGCACCCCTACCAAACAGAAAATATCAGCTCTGCCCTCACATGAGATACATCTATGACTGGGTCAGAAATCACTCAAACTCTGTTTGGGTAGGAGTTGAAGCTTCCCTTTCAAAATATCCGGTAAGGGACTTACCGCTAAGAAATGTAACAGACAAATGTTAAGACATTAAATTGAGTAGTAATAACCCAGTTACTCTTCATACCCTTGTGGCTTGGCGACATGAGAGAAGATCCAAGTTTACATCTGTTTTCACCCCTATTGTGAATAATCTTCGCTTCCAGCCTGGGATGTCTGATGTTGATTTTAAACAGTGGGGGGATTATGACATTCACAGACTGAGGGACGCACTCTCTGATGGTATAGTCATGACATTTACACAACTCAGAGAAATATTCTATACCCAGGCATGACTTCTTTCCTTCTTTGCAGATAAGGCATCATATATTGCACAATTCCACATTAGCTGAGAACCACGAATGCTCTCCTGTTGAGAAATTATTATTTTCAACATTTAGAGAGACGTCTGTATCGACATTATAGAGTTATGTATTCAGCAATTCCAGTAGATTTGCAGAGGCTTAAAGGCACATGGGACGAAGAGCTAAAAATATAATGGATGATGAAGACTGGAGAGAAAAGTGGAGATGTGTCTCTCATATTGGGCCTCCCAAGCCGACACCTAACATCACAACAGATAATAACACGTATTCTTACTTATGCAGCAAGGAACAATATTTCACTGCAGTGGATCAATGAGAAGGATCCATGTGTTAAAGGCTGGCAAGAAGTGTTGTTGGATCTAGTGCCGCTGGAGTATCTGACGTGTATTTTTATTCCCCTTTATTGATCTGTTCAGTTTTACTTCTAAAAGTGTAAAAAAAATAGAAAAAAATTGTTAAAAAAAGTTGTACTAATGTTAGTTGTAATCCATTAGTAGCAAGAACAAACAGGTAAAACTTTCCCCTGCTGCATGTGTTTATTGTTTTCATCAGCTGCTTCTTGTCGTCAGTTCATAGATCAGTTTTTTCTTCCTACTTCTAAATGACAGAGTTTCAGCTGAACTCAGAGAGAATCAGGCTCAGCCAATTTGTTAGAGCTCTACAATAATCCCGCTGCCAGCATTTAATTCAGAAACCAAATGAAGGGAATAAAGTAATACTAGAGTTAAAATTTATAGGAAGTAGCTCATTTTCACTTTCGATACCTATTAAAAGTGAAAGGTTTTCTACACCGAGAAGTTTTATTCAAATGTATCCACTCTGAATCAAAAAAAAAAAAAAAAAAAATGGCCAGGTTCTTGTGGACGGAGCTGTTTGATCAAAAAAATATGTTAATATATACAGATAAAGCTGAACTCGTCTCCATGTGCATAGAGCTGTATTTAGTTCTTACAATTTAAAGAAGTAACCTCATGGAATAAATTTTCATTAACTTGCAGATGAACGGTTGGTTAAAGACCAAATTTGTATTAAATAAAATTAAGATATGACTGATTGAGCTGATTGTATGAGTGTCAACATCTTCGGCATAAAATGGGAGTGAGGAGTACGGCTGCCAGTGTATTTCACGCACATCCCTCTCCTAGTGGGTCTGTTTATATGTTTGGGATTCTGGGAGATTGCCTGTGCGTTGGAGTGGAGTCTCCCGCCTGGGGGTGAAAGCCTCTTAAACCTCTCAGGGTTTGAGAAAAATACATTATTGAGTGTGTGTGTGTGTGTGTGTGTGTGTGTGTGTGTGTGTGTGTGTGTGTGTGTATATACGATGACTGACGGAACTCTTGTACATGAATCAATGAATTTGGAAAGGTAACTGAAAGATCCACTCGCTGAGAAGATTAATAACGACAGAAACAGAAATAGAAAGACGGGCAGACTGAGAGTAAAGAGAGAAACCGAGACAGATGGCTCGGAGATTGAGCAAATAGAGATGATGGAGGAGGAGACGAAGGGGGCAGAACGGCATCCGCAAACTTTGGCCAAGTCTCACCTTGGTATGACTGACCCACATTAATCTATCATGAAGTGTCATTTCACTCAGCGAGGCCTGGCAGCGCTTGGAACTTCACTCCAGGCCAGAGGAATCAGGGTCAGACTAACGTGAAAAATGGCTTTCTCCACCACGCTTACTGGAGCCCACTTCCTAAATTGGCTATTAAAGAACTTTGGACCTCATATCGCAGCTTGATCACCAATGTGACTCTCACTGAGAAACGGAGCTGGTCGATTTTCCTTTTCTTTCTTTCTTTTTTGAATGATTGGTTTCATTGTAATTTGGATGAACACGGTGACCTTCAAGCTGTACGAGTCCCTGCAGTAAAATGAGTGACTTTCATGGAAACATGACTGAATTTACTTAAAATCAATCCCAAATTCTAAAAAGTGGCTCAGACAATTTTGAGGGAGTTCAAAGGTGAAAAATGACGGCTTGATTTTGGGAGGACTTCTATTGAGGTCAGTTCAGTCGATCAGCCGTACGTTGATTCATCTTTTATACCCACTTCACTCGAGTCAGATGAACGGTACACCACTCAATTAAGGGGCCAAGACAGAAACAAGCAGTGACGCCCGCAGGACATTTCTCTGTGAAATTAAAACAAAGCATTCTGAAAACCCACCGAGGATTAAGTGCTGGTAAATGCCAGGAGTAAATATGACTCTTAATATAATGAGCGTGTCTTTTTAGATTGTGGGAGGAAGCCTGAGCCCCCAGAGAAAACTCACACAGAAGGGAGTCGATGGTAAATCATCCAGCTCTGAGGAAAGCGTGATCTGACCCACACACACAGCAAAGCATCAAACATCGATCAGGATTTAAAATAGAGGTAGTTGCATTTTTTTTTTTTTTTTTCAAAAAATATCCAATATGCATATGTGAAATTTTACAAATGAGTTACCAAATAACTGCAATGTTTATAATTCACCACTTATTTTCTGTCTGCGCAGGCGATTAGCAGCCAGAGTCCTCTCTGTTGCTTGGTTACCTGTTTTCTTTACTGACGGCGTGCCGACAAGAGGGCTTCCTGCAGGTGCTCGGCGATAAGACAAAGAGGCTTTACTTCAGCCACAGAGGACACGCTGTTCAAGCAAGTGGGGAAAAGAACCGAAAAGGTGGCTGGGTTTAGTTTGTTTGCTGCTTTAGTGCACAGGTTTAACACAGTTTAGCAGATCACAGGACCTTTCTACATTCTGCAATTGATTCAGCTTTTAATTTCTGTGAAGTCAACAGTATGATTATTAAAACCAAAAAATCTGAAAAATGAGAGACGCAAAAGATCCATTTTTTAGTGTATTTTGTAACATCTTTTTTTTAGTTTGGCCTTGTTATTTCAACTGTCAGTTTGTTGCAAAACAAGCAAAAGCAATTAATCAGTAAATATTTCCTTTGTGAATGAGCAACAGAGCAAACTCGCCCTGCAGGACTATTGACAACTCAAATGTAATAAAAGTTGGAGGTGCCAGACTTTTGTGAGACACACTACTGAGGCTCCTCTTTGAATAAATAGCCAAAAAGCCAATATGTCATTTTCCTTCACATTTAAGCTGTCTAAATCCACCAAAGAAATAAACACAAGTCAGGAGCTAAGATAAGCTGTGCGTTACAGAAGATGAGGCAGGTTTCTCATGGGTATAACTCCACTCACTTCTGCAGTTCATCCATGTTCTTCACAAAGTGTGGCAGCATTTAAAACAACGCAGTGATGATTACTGTCACGAAGCTTTGCTAAAACAAAAGAATAGGCTATCAAATGCACAGTGTCTCAGTTTTTAGTAATCCTCATCTATTGTCATAACATTTTGATCTTTGTCAAAAAGAACCAGATTAATTGAATGCATTATAAAATAGTACAATGTGTTCCAGATTAATTAAATTCTGATGAAAGCAAAGGCAGAATCTGATCAAAAACACAAAGGGTTGCTTTTTGTTGCATGAACCTTTTTCAGAATTAATAAAGTAATAATACAGTGCAAGGATGCAAACCAGAGAACTACAGAAACAATCCCCAATCCACATGATAATCAGAATGATTCTCCCGGCTTGACTGGTCAAACTCTAATTTTTACAGTATTCTCAGTACAGGCTCTGCTTAAATATGTAGGGGAAATGTAAATAAGCCAGAAGCCCCTTGCACTTTTCACTGAGCATCTTGATGTCGATTTGGCCGGGTCTGGCGTGACAGCAGAGCTCCTCTGTGCTGCCTGATCCCTCCTGACACCTCCAACTGCATCCCTCCTCCTCCTGCTCCTCAGCCACAGGCGAGCTGACATCGAGCCACCAAAATACCAAACGGGCGCCGAGCAGAAACCAGCCTGGAGGATGTACGGCGCACTGATACGCCACTTCTCTGGCTCTCGGCCTGATCGAGCATCACGTCATAAAAAGAGGGCTAAACTGGGAGGATAGAGACCGACGCAGCCGTTCTCGCTGCCTCAGACACTTTCCCATACTAAAATGTGTTGTGTTGCATATCAAATGACAGCACATTCGTTTTCAGAGAGAGGATACCGAGCACTGCTGAATTCTGACCCTCCAGCCAAAACACAAGCTATTTGTTTGAGACAAATCAAGAAAGTATATTAAATCTCATTGGAGGGAAAACATTATTTATCAATACATGCATCTTCTTCATCAAATTCTGGGTAGTGAGGTACTGCAGCCAGTCTGTCAGATGGAGGAAGATGCTCAAAAGCACACAGGTTACGAACAGGCATGACAACAACAAACACCTCCTTTAAGTGTAAGATAGTGTTAACAGATTACAAGCACAGGGATGTGTACATAAGCTCAACTGGGACATCTGTATTTGGGCAGAGAAATTTTGTAAAAATGTATGTGTAAAGACAACAACTAGAGCTAACAGAGAGAGAGAGCAGCTTTGCAGTATTTTGACCACTTTTACTTTTGACAAAAGTCAAAACCTATAAGACAAAATAACTCATTTAATCATGAGTCATGTTGCTGACAAATGTAGTGGTCCTAAAGAAATATATTTTAAATACATAATTCCCAACACTGGTGGCATTTGATAGCATGAGGATTTCTATACACGCCTATCTCTATCTCACAGCAGTAAAGTTCATGTAATAAGATTTATGCACCAAACTGTATATCTGCTTTGACTGCTTCCACAGAAAAAAATTGTTCCTGTATCATATTTTACAGGAGCACTGCTGGAGGAAGCTGCTGCACATTAACATTCAACACATTCACACAAAGATTTTGTCTTCTTTCAGGTGTGTCTGTGTGCAATTACAGAAGATTTGAGTCTTCACAGCTCGACTGAGATTGTCTGCCATATCTACTCGGCAATCGTTAGAAAGGAAATGTCTCAATTCTGTGTCCTCTTTATCTCCTTGTGGAATCGGAAGTGACAGGAAACCTGAGCGCTCTAACACACGCGCTCTCTCACACACACACACACACACACACACACACACACACACACACACACACACACACACACACACACACACACACACACACACACACACACACACACACACACACTGAGCCCAACATTGAGGCATTGTGGTGTAAAGTATAGAAGGAAAACTGCACAGGCCATCGTTTTCTAATTCTCTGTATCGCATGAGAGGAAGACGAGCTCATATCCCTTTAAGCTCAGACCGGCCCGCCGGCGGGCCGGTCAACTTCTCCCGATCATTTATTAATTATTTTGCATATTCCACAGACGTACTATGTACCGTTAGAAAGCTGATATTCTCATGAATCCGCTGGTATAAACCACTTTCAGATGTGATTACCACAGCGGGTAATATAAACACATTTGTCCAACATACAGCAAATTAAGTAAACAGCGCAACTCACCTTTGGAGGCTCATAACTGATCACAGATGATCCATAATCCAGATAATCCAGCAAAAACTGCCACAGTACAAGCGTATGCATCCAGGCAAAGCTAGAAAGTATAGCCTTTTGTCCAAAACATGTCTTGAAATAAGCAAATAATCCAGAATTAGACGCGCCACCGCGCGCGCACGCGGCGCGTCTCTCCGCGTGCGCGTCCGATAATAATCCATTTTTTTATCAGATAAAAACATCCAGACGTTGTCAGTACCCGATCCGTACCCGGAACACGATCCGTACCAGACGCCTCTGCGCATGCGTCAGCACCCCGCACATGCGCAGAAGTGGGCGTATTTTACGACACTCTGCGGTGGTAATTAACTATAAAAATATATATTTTAATTGCTGCCAACTGTCACACATTGGCCGGATTTACACGCTCCCACGCCACATCCTCCATTTCTCCCGCTGAAATGTCTTTTCAGGGACTTTGTTTTCGATTTCGGCTCAAAAGTGATCTGTGATCTACCTGTTCAGCCTGTGAACTCGCGATCGTTTAGTTTCGTCTCAGAGGCCGTGCAGAGACGAACTAACGCCGTCAGGTATGTGTGTTTTCAGTATTTATGCTCTTAAAGTTATAATTACATTTTCTAATTAGTTTATGTCTGTTGTGAGAACATTTTAAGGCGTTTTGAGCGCTTTGTGGGCCCTATTTGGAGGGTTACATGATTAATTAGTGAAGCTGCTTCACTCCGTCCTCCCAGCCTGCTCCTTGTTACCATCTGGTTTGTATCGATGCTGATCAATCAGGGACTCCAGAGCAGGATTCATTATTGTTTATCAGTTTTGGGATACACCTGTTGTTCTTATGAGTTCGTTTGCAAGCTGAAATGTGATCAAATAAAACTAAACAGACATATCTCTACAGTTACTATGCATTCAATAATTCATGTCTACAGGACTGTCTCAGAAAATTAGAATATTGTGATAAAGTTCTTTATTTTCTGAAATGCAATTAAAAAAACAAATGTCATACATTCTGGATTCATTACAAATCAACTGATATATTTCAAGCCTTTTATTATTTTAATATTGCTGATTATGGCTTACAGCTTAAGAAAACTCAAAAATCCTATCTCAAAATATTAGAATATCATGAAAAAGTATACTAGTAGGCTATTTAACTAATCACTTGAATCGTCTAAATAACTCGAAACACCTGCAAGTGTTTCCTGAGCCTTGAAAAACACTCAGCTTGGTTCAGTAAACTAAATCACAAGTATGGGGAAGACTGCTGCTCTGACTGCTGTCCAGAGGACCATCACTGACCCCCTCCATCAGGAGGGTAAGACACAAAAAGACATTTCTCACAGAGCAGGCTGTTCACAGAGTGCAGTTTCAAAGCACATTCACAAAAAGTCTGTTGGAAGGGAGAAATGTGGCAGGAAACGCTGCACAGCCAAGAGAGATGACCGCAGGCTGAACAGCATTGTGAAGAAGAGCCGCTTCCAGACTTTGGGGGAGCTTCAGAGACAGTGGACTGAAGCTGGAGTCCAGGTATCAAAAGCCACTGTTCACAGACGTGTCGGGAAATGGGCTACAATAGCCGTATTCCCATGGTCAAGCCACTTCTGAACTCAAGACAACGGAAAAAGCGTCTGACTTGGGCTGTGGAAAAGAAGCACTGGACAGTTGAAGAGTGGTCCAAAGTCCTCTTTTCAGACCAAAGCAAGTTTTGTATTTCATTTGGAAGTCAAGGCGCCAGAGTCTGGAGAAAGGCTGGAGAGGAGCAAAATCCAAGTTGCTTGAACTCCAGTGTGAAGTTCCCACAGTCAGCGATGGTTTGGAGCCATGTCAGCTGCTGGTGTTGGTCCACTGTGTCTCATCAAGTCCAGAGTAAATGCAGCTGTGGACCAAGAGATTTTAGAGCACGACATGCTTCCTTCTGCTGAAAAGCTCTATGGAGATGATGATTTCATTTCCCAGCATGATCTGGCACCTGCCCACAGTGCCAGAACCAGCAGTAACTGGTGTACTGACCATGGCATTACTGTCCTCCATTGGCCTGCCAATTCCCCTGACCTGAACCCCGTTGAGAATTTGTGGGGTATTGTCAAGAAGAAGCTGAAAGACACCAGACCCAACAATGCAAATGAGCTAAAGGCTGCTATTGAAGCATCCTGGGCATCCATAACACCTCAGCAATGCCACAGGCTGACTGCCTCCATGCCACGCCGCATTGATGCAGTAATTCGTGCAAAAGGATTCCCAACCAAGTACTGAGTGCATTAATGGACATTTTCAAATGTTTGATTTTGTTTTGCTGTTATAATTTTGTTTTTTTACTTGGTCTGAGGAAATATTCTAATATTTTGAGATAGGATTTTTGAGTTTTCTTAAGTTGTAAGCCATAATCAGCAATATTACAATAATAAAAGGCTTGAAATATCTCAGTTGATTTGTAATGAATCCAGAATGTATGACATTTTTTAATTGCATTTCAGAAAATAAAGAACTTTATCACAATATTCTAATTTTCTGAGACAGTCCTATATGTGTAGAACTTAAGAACAGTTTTATGGTCGCTTGTTAACGATTTGTTTTCACATATTAAAAAAGGGGAATTACAACACACTTGTTTGTGATATTCACCTGTTCGGAGACTGGTTCACTCCTGTAGGTTTAATAAACCAACATGAGGTTTGATAAGACAGGGCCAGTGGCAGGAGGGAAGAGGGAACAGGTTTTATCAAGATCAAAATAGCCTCAGGACGACAGAACTCGAACAGCTTTGTTGTTTGCTGATTCAGTGAAAGGAAAACAAGAAAACAGTAACATTTAAGAGCTGATTCTCTCTGTTCTTTGTCCAGTCTTCATAGATGATGGGGCTAAACCTGTCCCAGAAGTTTGCCACCATCACAGGGCTGGTCCTGGTCCTGGTCCTGGTCCTGGTCCTGCCCCACTCCGGTGCAGATGCAGTGTGTTTTCTGTGGTGGGACTAAACAAGACCAAGACCAGGAACAGCTTGGCTCTGGTTGGAGTCCTGGAGTCCTGGAGCCCTGCTTCCAGTGGCAGCCCTCCCCCTCCCCAGCATCTGGGCCTCAAAGACCACGACTCAGTACAAGAAGACTCAGAGCTTCAACATTTTGACTACAGCATCCTTTATCCACAACCTGAGACAGAGTAATGGGATTACAGTTTGCACATAGATACACCAGCCTTAC
Source organism: Salarias fasciatus (assembly GCF_902148845.1). Lineage (NCBI taxonomy): Eukaryota > Metazoa > Chordata > Actinopteri > Blenniiformes > Blenniidae > Salarias > Salarias fasciatus. Next base: position 21,032,040 of record NC_043746.1, on the reverse strand, counting down.
AGTACTACACTGCTAAATAATATTACATAGAAATTGAATAAGTTTTATTATTCCTTGCTCCTTTTCAGACCTTTTTTGTTTGTATTCTGTTCTTTGTTTTTCAATTCATTTTTTAAATGTTTGAAATTAATTCCTTCTCTTATTCATACATGCAAATTACATTTTGTTGTCGGTGGATTTGTTCTCTGCACACTGGAGTTGAGTGTAATCAAATGTAATTAAAAATAACTGCAGCGACAAGACTTTTCTCTGGTCTGTGTAACAGTGTGATGTGATGAAATTACGCAACTGTTGTGTCAGATGTTTACTATTGAAACTGTGTTGGTGTAACGTCACATCTGTCTGATAATGTACAAAGTCATAAAGTGTGGAGAGCCAGGGACCAGGCCCCGGAGAGCCTGGTACCAGGCCCCGGAGAGCCTGGTACCAGGCCCCGGAGAGCCAGGTACCAGGCCCCGGAGAGCCAGGTACCAGGCCCTGGAGAATGGGACTCTGCCTGCAGGAGGACTGCAGAGGCTCAGACACTGTCCAGAGAGGCTCCATTCACCACAGGTACATTTAGCTGAACTGAAGTGTGTGTTGTGACACACAGTGAAAGCCTTCTGATTCAACAGTCTATTATGATTAAATTCTTTTTAAAGCTTCTTTTCACAATTAATGTTAATAAAAGCAGATGTGCAGCCCATGGTTCAGTCAGATAACACTGTCCACATAAAGAAAGTGATAAAACAATGTGGGTGATGTCAATAAGTATTAATCACAAGCAAAACTTTGAAATAAGAATTACTGTGTAATAAATAATTTTCATAATGTATTCCATTGCTGAGACTGACTGAGGACGCTAATATATATTTTAGTCTTCATTTGGCATGTTCTCCCTGTGTTGTAAACTGTTTTCTTGTCTGTCTCATCTGCTGATCGTCTGCCCGTCCTGCAGGGGGAGCTCTCTGTTGCTCACACTGAGTTTTCTTCCATCATTCCTGGTTGAGAGTTTTCTTGGGAGTTTTATCTCAGTGGATGTGAGGGTATAAGGACAGAGGATGTTGTTATGATGCTGTGTAAAGCGAATACAGACAAAATATTTGTAAAAATGGCTTTACAAATAAAATTACCTGGCTTTGTTTAACCATTTAGAGTTTAGCTTGATGGTATTTTTAATATAAGATGTTTAAATGATCATTTCTGTGTGAGATAATAGGATACATTTATCTTTCTAAACTAGACAGACACACAGGTCGTTTTTTAAGTATGTAATTTTGCTAAACTTTAAACGGACATACGCCTTAATAAAGTTTGTCCCAGTAGAGTTGCCGTAACGAGCTGTCTCGCCGTAAATCATGTCGTGATGATGAGGGCACATGCGCAGAAGCGTCTGGTACGGATCGTGTTCCGGGTACGGATCAGGTACTGACAGACGTCTCTCCCTCGTGCTGAGGATATCCAATATGGCGACTGATCGGTTTCCGTTGCTTATTCGTCAAATTTCAACCAATCAAGTGACTTATCCCGCCCTCCGATGGCTAACCAGCCAACCGCTGCCGAAAATGATGGACCCACGTCATCGGTCGTCATCACTCGTAATCAACGTATTCTGAGCCAATCACATCGGTAGAAACGTTTGACTGACAGGGCTGGTAACCAATGAGCTTGCTGAATGGCTGGCTGGCCCGCGAGCGGGGTTTTGTGACTTCTCAGATATCTGCTGAGAGATGCACCTGCTGTCTGTCCCTGCTCCTCTCAATCTGAGGGCCTTATCCCACACTGAAGCCTGTCTGAAGTGATTTTTTGAGTACTTTATGAGTTTTTGGAGTGAAAATAATATAAAAACGGGCCAAAAACCAACATATACCATTGTACAGAGGGCATCCAGGGGGTATACAGAGGATGTCCAAAATTGACCCCGCCGGGGCATAGCAGTACAAATACATGTGTGAAACACTCATTTCTTGTAGTACTGCTCTGACATTTTGACCTGAACTATGTAAGACCCCAGGCTTTAGCAAAATTGTGTTTTCAAGCTCGCACAGTGCTTCCACACTTATTTCCAGGTGTTTTAAGAGGGAAAAAATTCAGGCGAGAATGAAATTCATCCTAATTCAGTGTGCTGCAACATAAATAAATCTGTGGCAGTAGCACCTAGAGTAATTCTGACTGCACTGGGTGAAAATACAGGTTGTCAGCTTTCAAATGAGACCCCAACCATGCATGTACTCCAAACAGTTCAAGAACAGCATTCAGTTTACTTTGGGTACGTCTTCAGTTGAACTTTTAGGCGAAAATGGCCCCGAGCTTAAAGGGATATACTGTATGTAATGAAAGTGGGTTCTTCATCTGTGATGATGGAGAACAAATGTCCAGGTGTTGAGTCACCGACTACATGTTTCAATGAGGAAAGATTCGAGAAACTCAATCCAGACACAAACAGAGCATTTATTTACTTGTTCAAAACAAAGAAATGTACACTGCATTAAGACCATTGATAGCTTTGCAGATAGTTTAGGTGAGCGTTCTACAAATGATTTCCAGCTGGATGCCAAATGGTCTCATTCCACTGGAATTGAAAACAGTGTCAGCAGAATTTTAGAGCTAATTTGGACTAAAGAGATTGGATTTAAAAGATATCTGTGCATGGCAGCCGTTGACCAACTAGAGAGACTCAACAAAAGCAAATCAAATGGACCCCTCCACCATCAGCCTTGCATTTTTAACATTATACCCACTTTGAAGTGAAGTGAAATTTCCTTTGTGTTTTCTTTTTGTCGTCACCACAGCTGTTTTGGTGCTTATGTCAATCATTACATTGACTCATTCATTCTTTCATTAGATGCATTCATTTTTACTCAGTGAAATCAGACTTTTGTTTGTATTTTGTGCTTCTGTTTCATTTGGAGTGGATTCCGAGGTATTGGGGGAAGAAATGAGTCCACCAAGAGAACAATGATGACATTCTCCTTTATGGCAAAGCAAAGCTTGGCTCAATCCTGATACTTAGGACAGAGCACTGCATTAGTTTTTGGGGATATTTCCTGTGCTGCTCATCTGAAAAATGTGACTCCAAATTCATAAGTGCAGATGAGGACCACATTAGTGGGAAAATGAAAGGAACACATCATATTGTTATGAATTTGAAGATTAAAGTCCAAATCTCGTGGCAGAGTGGTGACTGTGAATTGGCCGGCTGTGTCACCGAATGTGTGTATTTGTGTGTCTCGTCAGAAAAGGCTCCAGCTTCTTATGACTACTTATTAAAAAAGACTGAAGATGAAATGAAGATGAATACGTCTCACGGCTTCACTTGCACGATGGAAATAAAGACCTACTTTGACAGCAAATGGGTTAATTATCAAGAAAATAATCAACCCATAGTTTTATGTTTGGGGAATTGTCTTGGCTATAGTTCGTTTTTGTCTGTTCCCGCATTTTTAAGGTAATCTTTATCCGTCCATCTATCTTTGATGGTTCATGCATTTTCTCTTTTTTTGCTATATCACAGCAAAATCCAACAATCTTCATTTTAAAGCTCACCTGCAGCTCAGACGCAGACATGAAAGGATGATTTCTTCTTATTTACTTTGCTTATCCTGCATATTTCCCTCCAGCTCTAAGTTCTCTCCTGCCTTTGTCTCCTGATCCAATCCCGTCCACCCAGAGAATTATCTTTCATCGGCAGGATGAACACAGTGATGAACCAAAACCACTCAACACAGAAATCCAAAATGAAAAAAACCTTTTCTCCGTCTTCCTCCTCCTAAGATACACAAATTGCCGCTGGCTAGCTGGAAAACAACTATGTGCACAAAGATTAGTGCCCTGTGTTCAGCTGAGAGTGTCCACTCAAAATGTGTGTCTCCAACAAAGTCATGATGTGATTATGTCCACAGAAAAACAAAGAAATGGAGAAACTGCTTGCATGCATGGAAAAGATCATCAGGTGTGATAACAAGCTGCAGCTCAGAGCAACTCCAAGGTAACTGACTTTGTTGTACTGCTGCTTGAAACAAAGCAGATTTATTTCAGTGTGATTGGTGTGAAAGATGTATTCTTTCTGCTGCTTTTTCAGACTTTCTTCTCTTTTTGTCGAAGCACCAAGCCTGTGGTCTGCAGTGGCGTCTGCGACTTCCCCATTCATAACAAGTGAGCATCTTGAGACCGGTAAAGAGAACCAAAATATTAAATGATATACTAATTCTGTAAAGCACGTCCATGCGAAATGAGGATCTGTGCAGCACACAGTGTGGTAAAGACACTGTCTATGAAGTGTTTTTTTACATTCAGAATACATGTTTCTTGCCAGTATTTTCTGTGATCAAAATTGCTTTTTTATGATCTGGCAAGACATAGAATTCTCCAGTAAACACTAACAGTGAACTAAACGCCACTGAGCTTCTTCCGGCCACATCTGTTTCTACCCATTTCTATTGTGTTCACCCTATAGCAAAACGACATGACGGATGACAAAGTTTCCCACATTTCTCTTTGTATCCAACTGCCGAGGCAAACACCTTTTCAAACAGGCGCAATCCTAAAAAACACGAATGTTTTCCGTCATTGTAAAGCAGACTGTTCACTGTACAATGATCAGCTAAAATAAACTCCTCCCAGTGCTTGAAACACGTACTTGATATTTGGGTGTCCGTTTTACACAACAGAAAAAGCTCCAACTGTGTTTCAGTGTAAACAGGGGAAAATGTAACAGCTTCAAAATGTTCTGGCTCCGTCTCCATGTAGAGGATGGCGAACAAGTAGATAGATAACAACGCTGGCCTCTAGACTGTCATGACTCCCAGTCTGCGAGTACAAGGATGTTCATATGGACAGATGACAGGTGACTGCACTCACCACTGGTAATGTTTATATGATACTGCTGTCTGCAGCGCGTGTGTGATTTCATTATAAAAACATCCAACAGCTCCCACTCGTGGCCCAACAGAAAAACCACATTGTTTTCAGTGTTTCCATAATTTACAGTGTTTAAAAAAAACTTTCCTGAAACAAAAATGCAAAGAACAAATGTGTTTCCACTTGAAACTTTCTCTTGTAAATTGGCACTGGGCGATATCGCTATCGCTCCCACTGTCAATAAGACAAAGTTTAAGCTGATCAGGACCTAAGAGTTGATGTTTTGGAAGTGATATCACACTATGAGGTGTTTGACTACAGGCTGATAGAAGACTCTTTTTTTTTTTTTTCCTTTCCCAAAGCTACGTGAAGTTCTTTAATAGGGAAACATCAACGAGCAGGAAGAGGCGCCGGAGGCTGAACCACAGCTCGAAGCCAGGCTGAGCTATCAGTGACAGGTGGGATAAATCACCTTGTCAGGCGCGAATTCAAACCGGTTGGAAACACTGTATAATGGAGCGCTCCTCCCAGCCAACACATACACACACAAACATACACACACACACACACACACACACACACACACACACACACACACACACACACACGCTGCAGATTCCTCTCCATCTGCGAGGATAACAGAATCAGGACCCTGACAGATTTGAGTTTTATCACTTGAGTTTTTGACAGCATCGTTAGACTACTTCAATTCACAGATCTGATCCTGTCTGAGTTGAATGAAAGCCTCGGCGTCTTGTTTCTTTGTTGTTGTTTTCTCAGCCCCACAGTTCTGTGTGTGTGCACGCTCTGCTTCACGCATCCATCTCAAGTTTTTTTTTTTTTTTTTTTTATATGAATGGCGGATTTCTTATTGAGATTACGTAAGCAACTGCTGAATGAATTATTCAAATGTGTGAAAGAAAGTGATGGTGCGACGTGTTCGCTGCCAAATCTGCACTCTGAATCAAAACCTCCAAACGACACGGGGTTTGAATGGATGGATACAGAGACAATGAAAGAGATAGAAGTTGTGCGGCGCATGATGAAGAATCAACAGTAGGCTCGGGTGGGTTGAGGTTACAGATCAATTTTTTGGCTTGGCTTTCAATCAAAGGAGGTCGGGATTGTTTTCATTATTCATTTTATGACTATTCTGATGCCTTTGTTGTGTCACACAACTTTTGTTGTCTTTTTTGTCCAATTGTCACCTTTTCCATCATCTGTGAAGCACTTTCAGCTGTACCTGCCTGCATGAAAGGTGCGGTACAAATAAAGGTAAATTGATTCTTCATGTTTTCCCAGACAAGCAGTCCCTTATGACAAGATGTACTTTTCGAAGGAGCAGAGGTGAAGAGGCCCGACCGTGGCTTTTTTTATTGACAAATGTACTGGAACAACACGAGTGGGCAGAGGCGACCTGGTCCTTCCAAGATTTATTTCACACATTCTAAAGCTGAACTATCCTGGTGAAAGCAACCATGCAGAAAACAGGATCTGTCACAAGACACCTGAGGTGACGCGCCAAGTGAAAGCAAACAGCCAAGTGTGGAAGGATATCTGATTCCAGAAAGAGAAGCCGGCTGCTATCTGATCGCTCTGAGTCCGACTGGCTGAGTCATATTGACTTATTGTTCCGAGTCAGGCGGTCTGTTCCGGGATCACGGCGCTAACTGGTCGCATAAAAATCTGTGACATGAGATACTGCCTTCCAGGATCGTGTTTGACATGCAGGTTACAAATCGAAGAAAAACAAAAAAGACACTTACATTTTTTGTTTTTTTTTTGGGGGGGGGGTTTCATGGTGTTCAGGATAACACTTCATGTTGTCTTCATTCAGTTTCATTGAAATTGCAGCCTTAAATAACTTCCTATCGTGCAAGTTTATCATAAGGTGCTCAGTCTATTAAAGTGGTCGTTGGAAGGAAAAGCAGTAGCGCCAGCGCTGAGTGACCACAGCTCATTAGGGAAGGTGGTCCCAAGCAAGCCTGACCTCATGAAATTCACTCACTTAAAGAATCTCCTTCAAATCACTCACTGCCACAGCCATCAGTGAACCTCTGTACCTGGCCACAATGATCTGTGTAACAATGCAGAAGAGCAGTTCAAGGACAGGCGGCTCTGTAATGATCTGATTACCTTCAGTACAATTCAGAATCAAAAGAAAAGAAGTATCTCACTGACTGATTGATATGGTGATGGCAGCTGGGAAAGTTTGAATCCCTGAACTGTGAACTGATTTAAGCAGAGAAAGTGAAATCCATATATTATCCCCGCTCTCATTATCACCACTCTGTAAACCCTCGAGCAATCACCGAAACCCCTGAATGCTCCCACTGCTTCTCATGTGTGTATTCAGGGTTGACCCTTAACTGGACAGGTCAAGTGCAGAAGATAAATTTCCCCAAGGAGACCAATGAAGTGACTTAAATTATTTTAGATGTGAAAATGAGACGAGGTGCAATAATCATGCAGTTTTGGTGGGCCTTTTCAAGTTTCACAGCTCAAATGATTCTCTGGTCTGTGGGCGGCGTGTTGGGAAGAGGCTTCCATCTTTGCCTTACAGCAATGCCTACTAATTGAATGAAGGAGTGAATTCACACACACACATATGTGGGTCCGGTGTGTGTCCTGCCAATCGGCCGCAGTCAGGTTGGATTAACTGTTGCTCCAAGCGACCCTAACATCGGTAGAAGCTGGAAGAATAAATAGATCCTGTCTTTAACTCTTACAAGAACTGCAAGAAAGACTTGAAACACTAAAGAGCAAGTTCTGCTGATGCTCTGGATTGTTGCTCTTGGTGACATCCTGATCTGAACCTTTTTTCCCCTCTTCATCATTCTGGCAGTGTTGAACTGTAAAGCTTTACCAGCCAGCTAATGAACCCCACTCCAGCTTTCAGAACCGCTCTCTCTCACCATGCACTATGCATAAATTATACAGAAATATGCAAACCTTAGCAAACAGACCAAACATTACACGCAGTCGCACACCCTGTCTACATACCGTGGCATATAGAGTCCACTGCATGTGTAACATCTATATATCTTCCCTACTGCTCTGCTTAACGGAGGGCGGCAGGACGCTGGCGAGGAGCCCGGCCGACGATGGGCGAAGGCAGGATGTACTGTACTCTGGACGGGCAACCAGCCCAAACACAGGAAACACACAACGGGACACATTAACATTCTGATCATCAATTATCTTCAACTATTTGTTTTTCTGACTGTTTGAACCACTGATATGGAACATATACACCAAAAAACACAAATAAAAATGTTTGTCTGACCTCATTTTCATGCAGATACGTTATCAGCATCCTAATGTGTTATCTTTTCTGCAACTGGGGCGCAATGCATGTGTGAAGTGAAGGTGACTGTATGTAAACACACACAAACAAGATTACCGGATAAACCACTCCAACCCATCTGCACATATCGCGACCTCGAAAGAAAGCGTCAACCAACCAACATCATTATCATATACGATGGCATAACGATGGCATTCATGCATTATTTATTGTAAAAAAAAAAAAAAAAAAAAAAAAAAAAAGAAAGAAAGAAATTCTGATATAAGAATGTATCATCCAATCCTGTTAAAATTGGGGAAGAGTTGGACTTTACACCATGAGCCACATAAAGCGTTTAAAAATTCAGATTTCTTTTCCTGGAAGGCATTTGGGGGGCTGCAAACACTCCAGCTGGAGGACTGCGTGTTTGAACCAGCTTTACATGAATTTATGGGGATTTAAATTTTTAGTAGAAAATGATGCCGCGACCCAAACTGATAAAACTAGATTAAACGACTCACTGTGCTCGATGCTGCTGCACTAATTGTTAAATTGTTCACCAGTTCTGTGCAATCTATTATATTTTACAAGCTCATTGTCATTCAGTAGGTCTTTTTCTCTAAATGTATTGAAATGAAACAAGTTCTTGTTGGCTTTTTTTTTTTTTTTTTTTTTAGATTAGCGTCATGCAGGGAGATGTGTATGAACATACTGCATGGCATGAGTCCTGTGGAGACCAGAGGCTGTGCCACATGGATTAAAATTCTAAAACCTGTGTAGAATAGGTTAATTACCACAGATATACATGCATCCATCACCAAAACCAAAATAAACTGCGCCAACACAAATCTGACAGTACAGTATATAGTTTGCATACATTGAAGTCAAGATGCATCATAATGAGGAGATCAAAGTGAGGAGATTGCATGTGATTAATGTGACAAATACGCTGCTGCCTCCTGGAGCATCATGCCAAAAACAGAAGAGTGTCGACATCCATTAGGGAAAATATGGAAGAAGCTGCTACTCTGGCTTTAAAACATGGCAGGAATGCACCTTTTCTCTTACTTCATGCCAGCGTTTGAGATTAGTGGCTCCAGACGATGATAAATCTCAGAAGTATGAGGCGCTGGAAAGACTGGAGCACCAACTGAACTTTCAGGAGTGTTTTTTTTTTTTCCTTAATATTCTACTGACACACATGCACAGTCTTCACCTCACCATTTCCCAAATGCTTGTCTGAGCTCTGAGTGTCAATAGACCAAACACTTGGTCCATCAGATGTGTTCCCACACCAAATGACTTGTGTGCCTGTTCTAAATATGCATGTAGGGTGCAGTGTGGCCCAGCAAGATAACATTATGAATCACGCTCGCTTCCCATCGAGGCTGGCGGAGACAGCCGTCAACCAATCACGTGATCGGAACAGAAAACTGGGTCACGTCGGATCCTTCTGTGAACTGTTAATTAACATGCCAGGCTGCAGTCATTACCAGTAAAGTTTAAACAAAGACGAACTTAAATCATCTCTACCCTAAGCATCTGCTTGTCCTCATAAAGTGTGAAACACAACTTGCGTTGTCTTTTAGGTACAGCCTCCATTTCCTTTCAAGATGTTTTAGACTGTTGGTGCAAATGTGGACCAAAACATGTTCCATTGTTCACATTCACACAAAATGTACCCAGTCTGGTGTAAACAGTGGATCAGCTGGCAGGACAATGATATGACAACACGTTTTATGTGGCTACAAACACTGTAAAATCAAAGGGTTTCTTTCTTTATTTGAGCGCTACTGCTTCCTATGTGAAGAGCAATATGCACTTCAATACATTCCACTCAAAGTTTTTTGGCTTTTATTTGGCTCCGTTCCACAGACTGAAGCCTTTTTTTTATCATTAAACATCTGCATTTAAATCAACAAGTGGGAAAAAAATCCTACATAGAAGGGGTCCAATCCTCATCAAATCTGTGATCATAAACCATTCATAACTGGAAATCTTGTTTTTAATCAGACAGAAATGTTCTTCTCTCTCTCTCTCTCTCTCATGTTCAGCCTTTACTGTAAGTCTCATTGTTATCTGCACCTCTTTCATGCAATTCATCTTAATATTTTGTATTTGTTTTGCTCATCTTAAGTCAAAACTGGTGTGAAATTTGAAGAATAACCTCCAGACTGAATGTTAACCAAGCAGAGGGAATCATGAAAAAAAAAAAAAAGACATCTCAATACCACATTTTAAAAAAACATCCAACACTTTCTGCAAAATCAGTGTTTTAATCAAACCAACAAGCCCGAGGCTGAGGCAGCGAGCGAGGCGGCGAGCGAGGCGGCAGGCGGTGCAGCAGTAATATTCTCACTTTGCCCATTGTTTCCTCCGCTGAACTGAATATGCAAAGATGAAACCTCCCTGGAAGCGAGAACTTGTGTCTGATCTGCAGACGTTTGAGGCTGATTGTTGCACAGCACCAGCTCCCAGAGCAGCGATGAATGAAAACACGAGTACTGCAGAGTCAGGATCATCAGCAGCCGCTCTGGCTGCTGGTCTGTAATAGAGGGCTGGTTTGATTTTCTTATTTTAAAGGAAAACTGTGTCAAACTGAAAGGTTCTTTTTGAATTATACTTCAGTAATCGCTGGTTTTATCCATCTGCCCATTCCCATATAGTGATTAGTCCACTGAACATGATAATGACATTTCAAAGTGACACTTGAGGCACATTTTAGGATGAATGGTGTTAACAAACTGAAGAGAGCTGCAGAGACATCACATGCCTCAAATTACTGACGCGACTCCGAATTGCAGCAACAACTGAGGAGGAGAGATACTTTCAGTTTCCTGCATTGCATTTGTCACCCATCTGTTTATAAACAGCGCTCAGGAAATCCACTCCAGAGGACATTCACAGAACTTCCAATACCTCAGAGCATATCTGCAAATTTAGGTCAAAGACATGATGCAAAAGGAGAAATATTCAAACACGAAGCCTCACTCAGAAATATTTGAACACAAAGTCTGAATTTCAGCAGTAATGAATAGCATGATAATATAAATAACTCTTAAGAGTGAAAGATCATCATGAAGCAGGCAAATGTAATGCTTTACTTTTATTTGAAACAATTATGTAACAAGTTCTGGTTGGAAACACAGAGTCTCACTCAAGTCTTTTCTTGTCTTGTTTAGCTCCTTCTTGGTGAAATATGTGACTACTAAGGGTACAGGCTGACCAGACTTCCTGTCTCACTGACGTGTTCTGCAGCATAAGGGCCAAAGACAGACGCCACTGCAGTCTGCAACAGCTAATAGAGGAAAGGTTCTTTGCATGACCAAAATTAGTTGGTGAAACTTTACTTCTTGTGTGAAATTCTAAGAGGTGCACAAGTTAGAGGAAATGTGTACAGAAACTCTAATCTCACCTTTGTCACAATGTTTAGTAGTAAAATACAGTGAAACTTCATTTGATTGCTCAGACCAAAGTATTGTAAAGTCACGACGGCTGCACAGCAGAATATTTCTGCGCCGTCATCATTTCAGTGACAATCTGCAGGCTTGTGTTGTTTATTCAGCGGTGTGACCGTGGTCAGGAAGTGCTCAATCACAGACGCAGTGATTATAAAACAGCGAAGATGATTAATTCTCACCTCTCACTGACAAGCTCCTCCATCACCGGCATCTGGCCCGCGGCGCTGACATTCATGTAACCATAAATGCAGAGAGTCCCTGCAGACACAAGAGGACAATTAAGAAACTGGCACAATCATTTTTGTAACTGAAGGATAAACTTTTAATGACATCAAGCAATTGGTGGCATTAGCAGGGTTGGGGTAGATTGCATTAACATAAACCTGTCAGACTGAATTGGGCTCACTCGAACGCAACTGTTTCATCTGACATTTAAAGTTCGACATGACAGTGTGCAGCGTTAGTATTTAAGATTTATTTGTCTAAAACTTGGACATTAATCGGTCTTCAAATCTAAGTGCCTAAAGCACGCTTGCATTCAGACATTTCACTTTACGTCAGTTGGTTTCTGTTATTGTTTCTGCAACAATATCAATACAAAGAGTAAGAATAGGCAAGGAAGGTGAGGCAAAAGGACTAATCAAACGTGACAAAGAATTCAGTACTTCAATTCATTTGAGTAGAAAACAATGATGAATGGAATCTCTGCAGCTGCACATTGTGAAAGGATGTTCAGGTGGGATGCAGAGAGGTGGGAAAGCAAATGTCAGCCCAGCGGGGGCTCGGAGATAAATGGAGGAAGGTTGTGACCTGCAGATTTACCCACCTAATAAAACACATTTTGTTTAAAGCAAACATGCAGCTGTCAGAGCAAGTTCATCGCGTGGACATCGAAAAATGCCAGTTCTTTCCACAAATCCTACAAGAGGAAGAACGACCTGCCCTGCCTGTGTTAAAAGGGAAAAAAGCTGGAAGATGATAATAATTACTGGAATATTTGGTGTTGTGCAGCAGAAATGAAACATTTCAATCTGCCAACACTGCAAAAAATAGATGTTTTCACAGACAAAAATAATGACAGCGCACAAAATCCTCTTACACATAGCCAAGTGAACATGCATGTAAACAATAACTTGTGTTACATCACACCGGTCTGGATTAGTGTGAAGCAGATGGCCTATTGCAGCTGCTCAACTCCAGGAAAAGATCTACTGTTATCGATATAAATCAGTCTAAAGCACTGTGCAGCATTCCTAAAAAGACAGCCCAGCCCTCTCACAGATGCGTAGTATACTTGGATTGGGTAACAGTTAATAAACAAGTTAACAGTGTAAATAATGTAAATAGTTGAAATATTTACGCTGCAGAGTTGGATGAAAGTGCTGAATTTTCAGCTGTTTTTTTTTTTTTTTTGCTGTAAGCATGGAAGAAACAGAAATTACAGTCAAAACAACACAATTCATGGATTATTGCAACCTATTTTAAATCCAGTCTTCTTCAATATCATCTTATTCAGTTCAGAGTATCTGTGCGTCACAGAGCAATAACACACACCCAACCAACAGCATGGTCACCAACAAACCACACATGCAGTCTTTTAGTCTGTATGAGACTTGATTAATGTCATATTAATTGATACTTGGTTCAAATGTCTGCTCTTTATTCTTACTGTCAGTTCAGAAATCTGTTAGATTAAGCACTAACAATAAAAAAGCAGCAACCAAAACTAATATTTAAGATGCTAAATATTTACAATACTAAATGATAACCGTCAGGAGTTAATTCATGAATACATTGATACATAGAAAAAGAGACAGCAGCTCTAAATGTGTTTTTAAGCACCACAAAGCACCAAATGTAACAAACTGTATTCACAATATCAGTGTATAGGTGTTTATTAGGTTTGAACTTAACATTTTAAGGGATGGGGAAGACAAAACGAGGAACAGAAGCTCTCTTTGGGGGAGGATTTCACTCCAGATGCTGCTTGAGATTATGGTTTAAAAGAGTAAAAGCCAAAGCTAATCACATTTTTTTGAAGCACCACATTCAAATGGCAGGCTTCCACAATTTCCTCATAAAACAGGTTGCTAAAGACGAGGGGTTAAAAGTCTGCCGCTTATGCCACTGAAGCATGACAGGTGAAAGAGTCTTTCTGAATTACCTTATTCTGAAAAGCCTATTACTGCATGTGTCTGTTCGAAGGATTTATCCTCAAATGCAAATACAATGGTGGAGAAGGTCTGGTTCACATGGAAACAAGCAAATGCCCCAAAAATAGCAGTCATACAGGTATTAGCTTTCTGAAGTCATTATAGTGTTGAATACTTTTGGTGGAAAAATGCCCAGAAACGGACTGAATTTTAACCCTATGAAGACAAAATGAGACTTGGCTTTGATGGTAGAGGGTTAAGCTGTGATATCAACATATCTGTATAAGTCCGGCTTAAAAAGCAAATAAGAGCACATCATATTAAATCTATGGTACTGTGCATTAAACCTGTCTTAAGTCTGAGAAAATTGAATTCCTGCCCTTAATACCTGGACATGAGATACAGAGAATATTATGAAATATATTACATTTATTTAAGGAGCTCAGTGCTCTAAATATCAGTGTTATCTTTATTACATCTGTATAATATCTGGAACGGTTCGCTTGTTTATAGGGAAAAGATGAGCTTCATAATGGAGACAAAGTTAAGGACATAAACTCAGTGAAGGACATTTTCCCATCTACTAACAAGAGTGCAGTTGGTAAGAAACCAAGGGAGAGCAGAGGTTCCATTTTCCCAGCATGCCTTCATGCATGTCATTAACAAAGAACTCATGATCAGAACAAAGTAAAAACCCAATGAACACTATTACTAAAAACAAGGGTGACTTTTAAAAACGTTTGTGAAGCAAATCCATCAAGAAGAAATCGGGTGTAACAGTAACGTGACAGGTGTGGAAGTTGAAGGCTTTATGTCATTAAATACTTTGGCTTTGAATTTAAAAGCCTCCATGGAGCAAAATGCTCTTAATTACTTGTGGATCTAAAGCACCCAATAGTGCCAACATCTTTTAATGTAACAGGTTTTCAAAGGTTCAGTGTTCAAGCAAAAATTACCACTGAGCTTGAGATAAAGCCGGTGCGGTGCAGAAAATGTTGAATTCATTTTGTGATTTACTCTCCATGCAAACCTGCTGGACTTGCAACATTCTGAAAAAAATTCCACTTTGAGAGTAATTTTTAGGAAGTTGCATTTGCAGTGGTTCCGAACCCTGCTGTCATGTACGCGGACACACAAGACGCAACAGAGATTTTCCATTTTCACTTGAAAATATTTACGTGCCAATGGGCTAAAATGTGTGTGTGCATCACCCTGCAATGAAAACCATTCAGCGGAGGAAGAAATTGTAAACCGGTGGACAACTTACACCCTGAATCACATCTTGATTGACCAAATTAAATCGCTTTTTTTTTTTTTTTTTGGTTCGAGAATTCCAACAAATGAATGAGTTTGTTTTTACTTTAATTTTATTCAAATTGCTGACAAACAGAGGCCTAAATGGCAGGCTCAAGCAATGGTAGTCATTAAACGTGTCGAGGTCTGAATATTAGATAAACATCTAAAAAAAAAAAAAAAAAAAAAAAAGAAACATCAAATATGAAAAACATTTGATGTGCAGCAAAGAATCTTATGAAAATCCACAAAAAAAGACTCTGACCACAGCTTCTCTGAAGGATGAACTGGTCTGCAGTAAATATTCACCAAAAGACAAAATTTCAGAGGTAGTATATCATAGTGCATGTTGTGTCAATCTATATGCATAAACTCAAAAGTATTTTGCATAATCTGGTAGACGATGCACAATATTCTCCTGTATGTCTTAAAGGTCATGTTACATTTACTTCAAGATTTTTGAATGTACTGTTTCTTGACCCGTGTCAGTGTGCCCTCCGCGGCTCCTTCCTCAGCCGATCACATGAGGTGTCAGTGGGATAACGGCCAGCAGACCACCGTGCTACAGCTCCAAGAAATCAAAGTTTTTTTCCTAATACCGTGCATGTGAAGGACATTTTTGAGCAAAGCCTGAGCTCCCATGTTGATTATAAGTTCACACTTTCTCCCAGATTTTCCCAGCCTACACTGACATAGGTACGGCGCTGGTCATGGCATCCCAAGCCTCCATTCATCCAGAACAGATTATCGAATCATCATGAGACTGATTTCCCATCAGTCTCAAATTTCCCTGACCCTTTCTTCAGGTCGCACCGGGCCCGCCGCCTCTGTTCTGTAATAGACTCAACGGGGGAGTTGAACGCATGACGGACCTAATGGGCCGGGCCGCTGAGAGGGTCTGCTGGGGTCTGTCAGCTCTCATCCACTCACACACAGTGAGGAGAGAAGAAACGGAAGAAAACGTATGATGGTGCAAGGAAGCCAAGGAGCAAAGTGAAAGGAGAGGAATGAGTAATTGAACAAATGGGGAAAATTGGAAGAAACGCTGAGCAAGACGAAGTTAAGAGAAGATGGACCTGATACTGTAAACTGCAGCATTTTCATGGGCCGATGGTTTCTCTCTCTATCTGGTGGTTCACTCTGGGCTGATGAGGAGAAACGGCAGTCTTAGAAAGACTGAAAGCACGCTATTTTTCCATCACACATGCGTAGCATACTTGCACTGCATCAGTGAACATTGATAATTAATGAGATCTATCAAATACCAGACATGCCTATGAACATGTTGTGACCCCCGACGTGCAGTTTGCAGCATGTTCTATGTGCAAAAGATAAAGATGGAACAAAGTCTCTGTTCGCCGGTGTAATGAGGCCTGCTGTTAAGACGCCAGACTTGTTTCTGTCACCGCCACTGAGGCGTGGAAACAATTAAAAGTTCGGCATCATAGCTGCACTTTGATATCAGCAGAAGCCACGGCAGCGAGCTGAGGAAGAGGATCCAGAAAAGCCACTGCGGCTCTAAAGCTGGCAGGCTGCTGAGGCAGTGGGTGGGACATCACAAGAGGACAGAGACTTCCTGCTAAGAGGTTTATTCATGGCAGCGTTGGCAAGAAATGTGCCTCGTAGCAGGTAAAGTTACAGCTCAGAATCAGACAGCAACTTATGTTGAACAACACTGATCTTAATTGAGTTTAAAAAATATTGACTGTATCTGGATTTGCCTGAAGCGTTTATGAAAGTGGCTGACAGGCGACTTCCTGTCCGTTTCTCATAAAACATTTAAGGTTTAGCCACCAGCTGCCCTCCAGTTTAGGAATAGTCTGAATGGGTTCGAGACAGCGGGATGTCGTCGTGATGCAGTGTGGTCCATCCTGGAGTACATTAATCCCACTGTGCTCCACTAACAATTAGAATATGAAGTTATATTATAGAGGATCTGAACATTAACTAACACCAGACAGGTTTGCAATCCATTCCACCTCGTCATCATTTGGCAAAGTGTTGTGATTTTATTTATAACATAAATGAGGTTAAGTTCTGCACTGAACTGATGCATGTAATTACTTTAATTTCTGTCATGTCATAACATGACAACGGTTTTTCAAGTATTTTGCAGCGAGGAGCTGCCTCACATGTCGTTGCACATATCGAGGCATCAAAGCAAATTGAACCCGATGTGCTGAAGCCGTTTTCAGACATCACTCAGAGGTGTTAGCATGATGCCGCCTCGTTCCAAACTACATGATGAAACACATGGATGCTGAGCTGCAGCTGGTGTTTACATGATAAACCACTTCAATCATAAAGTGTTTTGTGCCCCCCAGCAAGACATCCTGGCTTAAACCTCGTCTCATTTGACTTTCACTGTTAGATTCAAAGGTTTTCACGGACAAAATCACAGTTTTTACTGAATACTATGATTATTTCATGATCCAAGGAGGAAACTAAGTTAAACCAATTTTGTCACCAAAAAGCATTTAAATGGACTTGTTTGAAAATTAGAGAAATGAGACGGGGATATCTGAGCACAAACAGCCGAGACCACCGGAATAACCCAGACTGACTGATGGGTGAGAGGTGGGGGTGGGGGAGGGGGTGGGGGCTGTCTGTGTTTGCTAAACTGTGTGCTGCGGTGGGTTCAGGTCTCCTGAGGTTCAGCCAAAGGTTTCCAGACAAGGTGGGGGGAACCATCAAACCTACATTTCATCTTGT
Organism: Salarias fasciatus; assembly: GCF_902148845.1. Taxonomy (NCBI): domain Eukaryota; kingdom Metazoa; phylum Chordata; class Actinopteri; order Blenniiformes; family Blenniidae; genus Salarias; species Salarias fasciatus. The sequence continues at coordinate 21,014,296 of NC_043746.1, read as the reverse complement.
TTATCTCAGCACAGAAGAAACTCAAAACAGGCAAGGAGCGCATATGTGTGTGTATATATATTCTTTCATATGTGTGTGTCTGTATGTGTATGTGTGTGTGTGTGTGTAATACAACGTATATCTGAGGTTGTTAAACCAGCAGGAGAGTAGAATAATCATGCATCAGTCATGTGGGTGGTAAGACATTTATTTTTTATACTTAACACTGGATTTTTATCTGGAGATGTAAACAAATCAAAATGTAGGTGTTGCAAAGATAAAATTGTGCCTACATGCGGTGTACCGCCCCGGAAGGGTAAATAAATGGGAAGCACTCCGCAGGTGTGCTGGTGTCTGCATGTCGTGTACGGACAGATCTGACAATGCACCGCGTGCAGCGTTTGTACAGTATAATAGGGATAATTTGTAGATATATATATATAAACAAATTTATTGCAAATGTGGTGCACATTTCAGATCAGACTCACTTGTAGATACCAACCAATGTAATGTTTTGGTTTATGTATTCATGAGATCAGTGTTTTTTTTTTTCCTGAGGGACTGACCGATGTCACTGTACTGTAGGCCTACTGTCAATTTATTTAAATTTTTGGGGTGGTGTATTTTCACAAGTGATGACTACTATTTTGAACTTTCTGAAAGAGAAAACCTCAATCAGTCAATTCTTTACCATTTGCAAAATAATCCTAACATTGTCAATTTTTGGTTAAAACAAATCAGGATTAAAGATTTAATGCATGAACATTTATCAAAGGCAAACCAATAGGTTAAGCATCCATCAGAGTCAAATTACGTCGGCTTAAAGTCGACCTTTATTGAGGCCATTTCAGTCTCATCTGTATTTGCTTTTATTACGACAATCAGATTTGTTGACTCCAGCAAGCAAAATCCAGTTAAGCTCTTTAACTGGATTTCAGGGAAAGTCATGTTTTTATCCTGTTGCTGCAACTGGATTTTAACCTCAGGGGTTTATGATTACAGAAGAATTACAGCTAATTTATCTGTTATTCATAATGGCACCGAACTAAATTATGTTAAAAATGTATTTTAGGATGAGGAAGACTTCATTTCAACAGTGAAGCCAGCGGTGACGCCATGTTTTCACTAGGAGCCAGCATCTGCCGGTTAAATATACACACTCATGACTGACAGTGTAGTGATCACTGGAGAGACTGCTCTGCAAAAAAATGTTAGACTCTAGAAGGGCTTATTAGCAGTTGTCAACTTCATGACAGTGAAGGACTGTCAAATTATTATCATGATGAAATTAGTTTGGAATCATTAACAAGCTCACTGAAAAGTCTAACTTTAGCTTTTGTTGGTCATGATAAGTAGGGAAGATGCTTCTTTGTCCCCATCAGACGTCAACAGGTTTGCTTCAGCACTCGCCGCAGATCTTCTCCAAACAGTTACTATTTTACTAAACTCCTGTTTGCTGAAGGAGATACATTTCATTAATCGAAAACTAACGCTTGTTGTTCTTGTCCAGCTACTCGTGCATGCGCAGAAAAACAATTTACTACGTCTTCATGCACAATAGCAGCATTTCAGAAAAAATGCCTTTTCCTCTGTTTCCATGGAGATGGGGCCAGCATGTTTTCAAAAAGTTCCGACTTGAGAGCCACTTAAATAAGGTTGCGTTTTCACTGTTTCTGAGCACAGCTGTGTGCGAGCGGATCCCCAAAACCAAAAAAGGTTTCCGTTCTGAAAACAGGGCCTAAAAGTGAGGAGAGTTTCATAAGTAACTCTTTTTTTGTTTTCAGTAACCAGTTCCCATTCATTTGTCAGAAGAGACACTGATCAGGTCCTGCTTTTCAGCAGCACTGATCTTTGTTGCATTGATGCTGTGATGTATTGACTCGAAACCGACAAAATGTGCAGTGAGAAACAAACAGTCCAATGTTCAGCTGTTTCCAGATGTACCAGAGCTCATTTCCACGGGAAACAAACTGGATGTGTTCAAATGGCTTCAACATAAATCCAACACGGACTCATGGTTTCGCCAATGGGAGCAGATGGCACCACAGAAGACTGTTAAAGCACAGCTGTACCTGACCAGGGACACCTTTTCCACTACATCTTATATGCACATAGTTTCATAAAGCCCTGATGTTTGCAAATATAACAAGACTCATAATTAAGGGAAATGAGCTTATTAGGGAAATAAGCAAGATATGTAGGAAAGAATAACATGCTGATAAAAAATAAAAAGTTCATGAAATACACATCACCCTGCAGTTCTGTTAGAAATTGGCTTGATTTCTTTACTACGTTGACTAAAATCGACACAAATGTTACTTTCACTTGTTATTGGGATATTTTCTAGCACTTGGAACAAATAACAAGATACATAAAGGTACATAATACAACATAAGTACTTTACTTAATGAAAATGTACATCTACCAGCAACAAGGGACGTGAAAGAAACCCAGTCGCAAATTAATAGGGAAACCAGTTATTCCAAAACACCGGCTTCTCTCCGGTGTCAAGACACTTCTCCTCCGCTAGTTAGCTGCTGCATTCAGGTGACTGGAGCGAGCTGCGGAAAACTGAAACTCGGTCGTTTACATGAAGGCAGAGGTGACAGCTGGACTCAGGAGACACGTGAAGGGAGCGTGGACAATTTGCACAAAAGAACATCTCTCAGACAGCTGTGAACCGGCTCCCTTCGTTCACTTAAAAGAGCTGTTAAAATGAACGACTCGTTCATTGAACGTCACAGCACTACTAATCATGAGTCAACACAACATGAAACATTAAAAAAAAAAAAAAAATACAAAAATTAAATAGTTTAATAGAACACAGTATGCATCAAGATGCTGCTGGATGAGTGTATCTAATATTGTATCCAAAAACAAAAGGGACATAATTTAAAAATCTTTCACCATTTGCATGAATTTCTCATCTTAAGATTTGAAACACAAGAAATGCACTGACTGAGAGACAGGGCGATCAAAAGTCGTTGCAGAGCAGTTTATCTCTGAATGGCATCGCTTCACACACACCAGCAGCAGCAGAAAGCGACGCCTCAGCCATATGATAAGAGTCAGGAGGAAACACACGGAGAAGTGTCATTCAGCTGCACGCGTGCACACGGAGGGAGGAATTAATCAGGAGCAGTGTTGATTGTTTGGATGGACTCAAACTGTGACTACAGTTCGGATTTTCCCTGTTAAGGACGACCCCAAATGTCCCCTAGCATCCCTTCAATGGATTTAGGAAAGAGCAGATTATTTATGTTTTGTTGTGACTTTGCTTTGAGGCCAGGCTTTTAAACGCCAGTGTCAGGGTGTTATTGAGGAATTAGAGACAGCCTTAGTCTTAACATAATCACATTAGTGCCTCAACATGCATTAACATCCATACAGGCTGTGTGGTCTGAACGCATTCATGTAACTACTTCATTATTTGTCAATGAGCCTTTTTACATGATCCTAAAAGTCAGATAACGGGCGGTAATGGGATTATAGTTATGCTGGGGTCTGCCTGACTTGCTTGCACTTCAAAAATGCAACAATTGAAAAAAGTCTACATTTCTAGTCAATTAAAGGAAGTATGGAGTGGCTCATGCAACCACCACTACCTAAAGGATGTTATCTCATTTTACTGTCTGAATGTTCATCTTTTGTTTTCTTATCTTTGTCCCGTAACTTCCTCATTCATATTCTGGTCTCAGTGGTGTAAATCATACCGCCGATTCTGCTGCCAGCCATTATCTATTCATCCGTATCCTTCTTCCCTGTTTGTGTCAAACAAGTGACAGAAATCCTGCTTTCTCGCTCCTTCAGTGCAGTGACCCGCTGATCGAACCATATCGTCTTACACTGCAGACACTCGCCACAGCAGGGAGTCCCATCGTTCTCATAATCCAGACGTCAAAACAGCTGTAGGACTTTCATGCTTCGTTACATTTTATGAAATAAATCTATGAAAATGACATTGATTCTGGATGTGGTTCATAACTATAAGCATCTGCTTGTCTGATAAGATTATTGATACTATTTTTTTATCTTCATTTTACATAATAAACCTAAAACTTACCCACTGTAGTACATTTTGTGTTTGACTATTGAAATTCAGCTACACTAAAAAGAAAACCATAAAAATGATACTTATTTTAAATTGTAGGCATTTTATTGCAAATTACCTTAACCAAGAATGAACCGATATTTTTTAATTATCTTATTAATTGCATCTAAAGGGTGTTTTTATGGCTATAAAATCTTCTATTTTGCCACTCATTTCTTCCTATCAGATTTAAAAAAGTAATAAAATAACTGTACAATCCAAAAGTTAGATGAGGGAGGTATGAAAGCAGGAAAACAAACAACTTTAACTATAAACCAGGTATTAGGAGAGCGCATGCGTTTCTGGTGCTATCAAGAGAAAATGATCACATTATGAAAGCGCAAAAATCAATAAATTTAGAGCTTTAAATGCTTTTCAAACATAGTAAACAACGATCATTGTCCATCAGATGAAGGATGCATTGCATTGCTTGTGTACCTGATCACTGACAGATTCAGTAATATCAGCCGGTTTTATCCGTCTGCTTGTATAAACTTGCAGTGATTCACTGATCAGCGCAGGTTTGTCACCCAAACCATCTGTTGTCGTGTTCCCACTGAGAGCCCCATTAACGCTTAGCGCAGACCGCACTGCTGAGCGATGTGACCTGAGCCGGGCCCGGTCGGGGTTCTGCGGTCTGAACCAGGACCTCTGGCAGCAGCATCGCTTCCCAAAGCGATCCAGGCCACTGGGCTCTCTGGATAAGGATCAGGAAACACTTCAGCCACCTGTTCTTATGTGTGATTAAGAGCAAATTGATTCATTGATTCAATGATAGAAGTGGAAAGATCTTCACTGTCAAATGTGCTTGCAGTCATTCCACAAAAATAAAAATAGTAGTTTGTATGAACCACAACTCCACCTCAAAACATGGAATTTCAAATATCGCTGGTTAGAGGCCAAAAAATGATATATGGGTGTTACTTTATCGCACTTTTCCAGCGCTTGAGCGGTTCCCAAAGTGAGTACATTGTCCATCACATTCACGCACGCAGACACACACGCACACCCACACAAGGTGCTCACTCCTGGAGCAGTTTGGGGTTCAGTGGACACTTCCACATATCGACAGATGGGAAGGTTGAAGGTTCATTTCCCTGTTGAGAGACGACCTGCTCCATCAACCGAGCCACAACCTGCCCAAGCACAGCGCAGAAATGTAAAAAAGACCTTTAAAAAATAAATGTATTTGCCATTACTCACTACAAAATGACACTAAATTAAATAATTACTAAAAAAACAAGAAATAGTGGAAAAATAGAAAAATGTTTCAAATTGTATCCTGGAGAATATAGAAGGGGGTTGTAGCTATCATATTTGACACTGACGGAAAAAAGTCTGACTGCAGCTTATAGTGTTAAAGGTGACTTTAAGCTCTGTAGAGGTCAAATTTAATGAGTATATCCATGAATGTATTGCTCTGACACTTTGACTCCGGATTAATGCATAAGTTTATCCCCTAATTTAGACATAAAAGCAAAAAAGTCAACTTCATGAACTACCCTCAAGGTCAGAAGGTCAATGTTGCTCCGAGCTTCCCTCGCCCTGCTCACTCTCCACCTTTTGCTTCGGGTAAGGACTTATTTTTTAACGTCATACCGGCTGTTTTTCAATTCCACATTCTCCTTTTTTTCCCCTCAATGATCTGCTTGCTCCTGTGTGACTCGCGCCCCTCCCACCGAACACTCCTCTCCTATTACTTTTTTTAAGGAACATGTGGGACTTCTGGACACACTCGCTCGTGCGGGCACACAGATGCCTCCGTTCGCTTTTATTTGACAATCGTAATTAAATTTGTCTGTCTGCTGGCGAAGTGTACTCCAGCTGCCAACTGCTCGGGATTTCCAGGCCCGGTAATGCCTCACGGTGACTGAGTGGGGTCCTCATGCATCGAGGCAGGCAACTGGGAACAAACTCCAGCCGTGGTTCTGGCAGAGAGGAGGCAGCTCTCCAGCCGGCATCAAACTGGGAAACGCACTCAGTATGTACTTCCCGATGAATTTTTCTGGTTTAATCTAAATGCTAATTTGATTTTAATGGCAGTCTTGGGGACTCATTGTGTTCAACAGTAAGATGGATGCTTCCCGTCCACGACCCACGTTGGCTTTTGCATCAGTTGGCCCTCGTGCGCTCTCATGCCTGTTAGACCGGGCTCAACACATGGCACCCAGCAGTAAGAGCATTACGCCCAATTTTACGAAACGATAACAATCGGCGTGCCGTGGTCGCTCACTACACGTGCTGAAATCCTGCGCAGCTAGGAGAGTCTGTTTATGATCCGCTGATGAAATGCACCCAGTCTTTTTTGGGAAGTTTCTATTTGCACACTGCTGTTCCCTCTTTGTTCAGGTATCGATTGAGGAACGATGATGGTCCTTTGAATTATTCATGTGCGTTGTAAAAATAGAAATGAGAGAACACAATGACGATGAATTTAAAAAAAAAAAAAAAAAGAGGGGGAGAGAGGAAGGAAAAAAGGATGGGGGTTCAGGTTCAGGGGATTAGAATCAAAAATGGCAAGTTTTATAAAGAGAAACAGTTCAAAGAACAAAGTATGAGGACCTTGCCAGGAGTTATGCGAGTCTGTGTCTCTTTGTGTTATTGATTGCTAATATCAGCTGACACTCAATGATATTTCATGGGCATTTGTCAGCAAAGTATCAGCTGAAGACCTCAGACAGAAAGAATTGTGAACTGCTGAATGAGGAAAGCATGAAGGACCAGCTGTGACTGAAAGGTGGCTTTTGACCCTTCTATCACAAGACGGCTACAGTAGAAGCTGCATCAGGAGAAAGATCGACACAAATGGTCGAGTTGCTTCAGTTATCTGTCTCAATGTGGATATGTTGAGTATAGCAACATTTTACTCACCAGTGTAACTTGTTAGGAATCCAGAGCAGAGCTTACAGAAAGAGCAGACAGGCTGAGGACGCGTCTCATGTTTAATCCAAGCAAACAATGTCGGAGTCAATGGCAGAGTGAAACCACTCAGGCGTCCTTTGAACTATAAAACTCCATGCGGAGATACAGTTGATAAAAAAATGAGGGCAAAGATAAATCATGAACCTTGTGATTGAAATAGTGTTCTCTTTCAAACCTCCCTCGGTATCTCACTATGGGAAACGCCCCCTGGCGTGACCGATCATGGAAGCTCCAATGACACCACGTCTGTCATTTGACAGACCAATCATCTCGAGATGCATGGGGCAGCCCGCCCCCTTTATAAGCGGTCCCCGCGCTGCACCCACCATTCTCGCTTTCTTCCACGTGAAGATCATCACTTGGCTCCTCAGCGGTCCTGATTTTGGATTTTCATTTAACTGCTCTTCCGACGCGCCGTCAAGGTAGTCACCGAGCGTGAAATTTCCGACTCAGGATTCACTTCACTACTTTCGTCGCGAGAGTGTGCGTTTTGGTGTCATTAGTTTGACCGTCGAGGTCGGCTATGGCTACCGCTTCCTCGGCTAGCGGCAAGGGAAAGGACGTCGAGTCCCGTCCCTGCCCGGCCTCTTGCGGTTTCACCATTTCAGGGAGAGATCCACATCCTCTCTGCATCACCTGTATGGGAGTGCAGCATGCCCAGGCTTCACTCGCGGACTCCGAGTGCTGCCAGCATTGCAGCACTATGCCGACCAGGATCCTGGAGAGGCGCCTCAGGGTCTCGGCCAGTTCAAAGGCCGACCCCAGCCTCTCTGATAGCGCCGCCAAGCCGAAGCGGGCTATTGCTAACTTAGACTGGGCTAACCCCCCGGTTGAGGACTTCCCTCCGCTGTTCGACCAGCTCCTCGACTCGGAGGACGAACACGGAGGGGGGCACGAAGAGGAGGACGATAACATGGACCTCCTTAACGATGACAACGAGGAGGATGACGAGGACGCAATCCTCCCGCCGACTCCGGCATCCCGACCCAGCAGCTCCGTTAGCGGAGGAATCCAACCCCCCTCTTCACCCTCGGAGGTCGACCTGCATGAGGTGTGTAAACGAGCGGCGTCACGGCTGGGTATAGACTGGCCCGCGTCACAGGATGACAAGGGCGAGGAGAGGGATTTATACGACGGCAAAATTCTGCCGTCTCGCCCGGTGTCGAAGAAGCAGGTCATGCCCGTCGTCCCAGCGTGCATGAAGGAGATGAAGCGGTTTTGGGATAAACCGTTTCGCCACAGAGTCCCCGTCAAGGGTTACTCCGGCCTGGAAGTGGCTAACAGCGGGGAGTGGGGCCTCGGAGATCCCCCGGTAGTGGAGCAGGCGGTGGCTTCTCACCTCCACCCCAGCCACCGGTCCGCGCTCACCGCGGCCGGCCCCACCCTCCCCGGGAAAATGGAGCGCTTCTCCGCCTCCATGTTTCAAAAGATGTACAAATCAGCAGCCCAATCAGTGAACAACTTAAATGTTGTCACCCTGCTGACAGCCTACCAGGCTGAACTTTTCCAGGAGATGGGGGTCCTCCTGGATAAAGGCTCCCCAAGTCCCAAAATATGGGAGGAGATGTGTGTGGTCACGGACCTCATCCTCCGTGTCTCCAGGGGTGCGGTCCAGGGCTGCGGCCGTGTTATGGGGCTCGCAGTGGCAGGAGAGAGAGCGCTCTGGCTGAATCTCTCCAGCCTGTCGGACCAGGAAAAACAGGTCATAATTGATGCTCCCTTCGACCCGTCAAGGGCTAAGGGCTTGTTCGGCGAGGCTGTCACGGCCATGCAGCAGACCAGTGACCTGAGGAAGAAGCAGGGAGAAGCCTTTGATCTCTGCCTTCCTCGTAAAGTTGCCTCTCGCCCCACACCGCCACCCCGCCAGGGATTCGCGGCTGCGGCGAGAGCGCGCAGCAGCGGCTACAAGGACCCCAGACCGCGCACGTCTGAGCAGCCAGCGTCTCACCAGCGCGGCGCTCAGCAGCAGAAACACTGGCCCAGGAAGTCCTTTGCCGCTGCAGCTGCCGCTCCAGGCACCGGTCCGACCCGCCCGTCCCGCCCCCCGGACGGGAAGAAAAAGCGGTCGGCCTAGGTGTCGTGGTTCGCAGACACAGAGGCTCAGCAGTCAGCACTCGCAGAGATCCCTGCTCTGAGCCCCTCCGGAACAGGTCACATGTTTCCCTCTCCTCCCAAGAAACGGAGGATGGATGTTCTGGACCAAGGTTCCGCTCAGCGCTGTGTAACGGCCCCGTTTGGTCTTCCCGTTCACAGACTGAATTATGCACTCGTTCCCCCAGTGCACAGTTTCGTTTCCCCCCTTCGTCGCCCCACGGGGACAGTTCTAAGGGAAGTGGAAAGAAGCGCAATGTTCACACCAAGCACTTCTCCTGGTTTTTCAATAAAAAACAAGCTGTCGCAGCCAGGCTCAGTCATAAAGCCGAGGGCGCAGCGAACACAAAACAAAAAGAAAAATCAAGAAGTGCAGGACAGTCTGTCTCCCCTAGAGGGCGCAGCTGCTCCATTGTTGAGCTTCAGGCCACCGGGCCCTCTCGCTGTCAAAGCAGAGGAGTGGCGCGCATGCGCAGTGAACCCGTGGGTGTTTACAACGGTTGCCAGGGGTTACAGGCTGCAGTTCGCTGTGAGGCCGCCCCGCATCAACGGTGTGCTGACGTCAGAAGCTGCAGGGGAAGCCGCGGAGGCTTTAGAGAGCGAAATATCTTCTCTGTTAAGCCGCGGGGCTATTCGCCTTGTACCGGAGGAAGAGAGAAATCAGGGGTTTTATTCCCGGTATTTCCTCATTCCAAAGAAAGGAGGTTCATTGCGTCCGATCCTGGATCTGCGGTTCCTCAATCTACACCTCCGAAAGTACAAATTCAAAATGCTCACGCACAAGGTTCTGTTTCGATCCATTCATCCAGGCGACTGGTTCACTTCAGTGGATCTGCAGGACGCTTATTTTCATATAAGCATATATCCCGCACACAGGAAATATCTCAGGTTTGCGTTCAAGGGAACGGCTTACGAGTATCAGACCCTGCCTTTTGGGCTGTCACTCGCCCCGAGAGTTTTCAGCAAGTGTGTGGAAGCAGCCCTGAACCCGATGCGAGCATCGGGCTTCAGAGTGTTCGCGTATCTGGACGATTTTCTCCTCTGTGCATCCAGCAAAGAGAAATCGGAGAGGGATACGCGGAAGCTGATGGACAGGCTGTACAGCTTGGGGTTCAATATAAACCCCGTAAAGAGCTGTTTGTCTCCCACTCAGAGGATCGAGTATTTGGGCCTCGAAATAGACTCTGTTTCATTTCGGGGTTTTCTGTCCCATGCTCGAGTGGAGAAATTTCGCCAACACCTGGCTTTATTTCGGAGAGGACGTTCAGTGTCGTTGCGGGACTGTCTCCGGCTGTCAGGGCTGATGGCGTCATCAATATCTGTCATTCCGCACGGGCTGCTGAAAATGAGGGATTTTCAGCGCTGGATATCTTCCCTGCGTCTGGACGCACGGCGTCACCTCAGGCGTATGGTGAGGGTTTCCCCGGAATGCCTCCTGGCTCTCCGTCACTGGAGGGACCCGGGGATATTCTCAACCGGCGTCCCGTTGGGAGCGGTTGTGATGAGGAAGACAGTTACAACCGATGCCTCGTTAACGGGGTGGGGAGCGGTTTTCGGGAGGAGGTCAGTGAACGGGACCTGGCCCCCGACGCTCCGTCAGGCTCATATAAACTATTTGGAGCTGTTGGCTGTGTTCCTAGCCCTCAGACATTTTCTGCCCCTCCTGGGAAAGTGTCATGTGCTGGTCAGAGCGGACAACACGACAGCAGTGGCCTACATAAACAGGGAAGGAGGCACTCGCTCCGTAAAATTACACAGACTGGCTCAGAGTCTGTTATTATGGAGCAGCGAACACCTGTTATCGCTGCGCGCAGCGCATCTTCCGGGTGCACTGAACAGCGGGGCAGATTTACTCTCCAGGGGAAATCCCTTGTACGGAGAGTGGAGACTGAACCCCGAGGTGCTTCTCCGGGTGTGGGAGAGATTCGGCCGAGCGTCCGTAGATCTCTTCGCATCGCACGAAAACGCGCAGTGTCCCCTATTCTTCTCATTACGAGACAGGGACGCGCCGCTGGGGGCGGACGCGTTTGCGCACCCGTGGCCAAACGCGCTGCTGTATGCTTTTCCCCCTCTCTATCTCATCACTCCTACGCTGATCAGAGTGAAAGAGCAGCAGCTTTCATTAATCCTGATAGCTCCTTACTGGCCCAGCAGGCCGTGGATGGCGGAGCTGATACAGCTCGTACACGGCCAGCCATGGCCGTTACCGTTACGCACGGACTTGGTGTCGCAAGCGTGCGGGCAGGTTTTTCATCCGAACCCCGAACGTCTGGCTCTCTGGGCTTGGTTCGTGAGAGGGTGAATTTACAGGAGTCCGGTCTCCCGTCGAGGGTGATTGAGACTATTCAGTGCGCACGAGCACCTGCCACGCGATCATTGTATGACAATAAATGGCGCGTGTTTGAAAAATGGTGTGAGACTAAAGTTGTCATTCCGTTTCAGTGTTCTGTCCCGGATGTGTTATGCTTCCTGCAGGACTTATTGGACGGCAATAAAGCTTTTTCCACCATTAAGGTCTATTTGGCCGCTATTTCAGCGTGTCACGTGGGCTTTGGAGGTGCGCCTGTCGGGCAGCATCCTCTAATTAAGAGGTTTATGAAGGGGGCGCGTCGGCTGCGTCCCGTGCGTAAACTCCCGGTCCCGTCATGGGATTTACCCACGGTTCTGGAGGCGCTCACAGGATTGCCCTTTGAGCCGTTAGAATGTGCAGATTTAAGAGTGCTCTCTCTTAAAACTATCCTGCTGCTGTCTTTAACGTCAGCTCGACGGATAGGTGAGTTACAGGCTTTGTCTGTGCACGCCTCCTGCCTTCAATTCTCCCCAGATTATGGGAAGGTTACATTACGTCCTAACCCGGCGTTTGTGCCTAAGGTTAGTGATTCTGCATACAGCTGTTCCACGCTTGAGCTGCTCGCTTTTCACCCACCGCCGTTTGCAGGGGAGGATGAGCGGCGGCTCAATTTCCTTTGTCCTGTGAGAGCGTTACGCATCTACATGGACAGGACTAAGGGATTTCGGAGGAGCAACCAGCTCTTCATATCGTGGGCTCCCTCCCATAAGGGGAGGGCCCTGACGCGCCAGCGCCTGTCACATTGGGTGGTGGAGGCTATATTCTTGGCGTATGAAAGTCGTGGTTTGCAGCCCCCGGAGAGGCTGCGGGCCCACTCCACCAGGGGCATGGCCACCTCATGGGCCCTGTTTAAGGGCACATCTGTGAGGGACATTTGTGCCGCTGCCAGCTGGGCGTCCCCACACACATTCATCCGATATTACAGGCTGGACGTGACCGAGACATCTCTGGCTCATTCAGTCCTGAGTGTGGGTACATCTTAAATGCGTGCTAGCCCTAGGGGAAGGTTGAGGGTGTCGATCCATCGCGGGTCGCGGCTTTGTGGGCTTCGGAGCATGCAAATCCGGGAGTGGGCTATATCTCCCATAGTGAGATACCGAGGGAGGTTTGAAAGAGAACGTTAGGTTACTCACGTAACCCCGGTTCTCTGATAACCGAGTGAGGTATCTCACAACACTGCCCTACTTTCATCAGTGGGGTGGAAGAATTACGCTTGAGAATGGTGGGTGCAGCGCGGGGACCGCTTATAAAGGGGGCGGGCTGCCCCATGCATCTCGAGATGATTGGTCTGTCAAATGACAGACGTGGTGTCATTGGAGCTTCCATGATCGGTCACGCCAGGGGGCGTTTCCCATAGTGAGATACCTCACTCGGTTATCAGAGAACCGGGGTTACGTGAGTAACCTAACGTTATGACATTTCAGAAGACGCACTCTGGTGCTATTTTTAACTTGAATGGCATTTTTATAATATTGATCAGATTTTGAAGTTACTTCCCCCCCGACGTCCTTTTGTTCAGCTAAACATAATAAACATATACATAAGAGCTATGAACAAAGTAACAAAACCCATAAAAAGTAATTTTTACCATAACTTATGTCAACAGCACCTTTCATTTTGTGCTTTACAACAAAGACAAAAAGAAACCAAATGAAAATTGACCAAGCAAAATAAATATAAAAGTCTGGTTATTCAGGTCAGGACAAATGCACTTTGTAAACCAACTTCAATGTCTGTAAAAAACAAAACTGGATTCAACATTGTCCAGTGAAGAAGATCTCCGTATTCTCGTCTGAAAAAGAAAAGACTGTATTTCGAAGAGCTTGACGTCCTCATATCAGAGCACTGCTCCATGTTTGAGGCTATCTGGAAAAACTCGCCAACAACAAAAGACTTTTTTTTTGCCATCTGGCGTTTGTGTTCTATGTGGGAAAAAAAAGTCAGTCTAACAATTGAGGTGACTCCTGAAGAAAGACTCAGACCTTGAATTCTTGAAAGCCCAGAGAAACGACTGAAGGGAGGAATCAAATCAGCTGGTGTTTTCTTCAGATATTGGCTTGAACTGAATGTCACAACACTCAATAACAAGAGGCAATCAAAAAAGGCCGCTGCTTTCCATGCAGTCGTCAGAACCTGACCTTTACATCCCTCCCTGCTTATCTATAAGACTTCATCGTGCACGGCCAGGAACATCTCAGGTACGCAGCAGCATGAAGAGTTCAGTAGGTGACGCTATAAAAAGTGCTGGACTGTCCAAAGACCATCCGAGGAGGAAGTGACTCACGATCGTATAAACTGTGTGACCTCAGAAACACACCGACAGAAAAAAACTCTCCTAGAGAAACATACTGCAGCTTTAAAACATTACGCCGGTCATAAATGTCAGGAGTGCTCCTTAAAGGGAGGACCAGTATGGACTTTAATGCATATCGTAAAAAAAAAAAGAAAGAAACAGAAGGACAAATGGGAAGCCATTTGATGATAATTTATCACGTCGCCCCTGAAAGTCTTATGTAATATGTCAATAAGTCATATTCCCCTTGCTCTCCTTGAGTTCAAAAGCTAACACGCACTGCTTTATTCTTCCTAAACTCATGTCAGTGACCTTGGTCTGCCTCAGTTTCCTCTTCCCCGAAGGCAAAGAAGAAACCTTAATCACATCAGTGCTTGTGAGTGTAGATGCTGCAAAAAGAGCAGGGCAGCGTTATCTGAAAGGTTAAAAATAAAATCAACATATTGTCCTTCAACAGTATTCTCTGCGCTCGCTTTGTTTCTTATTACAGTGCAGGCTGTAAACGGTGCAGGGTCACACAAATTGTAACTCAAAAACACCTTTTTCATGATCTGCATCAAGAATGTGTCAACAAAACACCAGAAGATCAGAGATCAACTGCCTCGGTGAATGCATTTCAATGTGAGGCATTCAGAATGTGAGAAAAAGACTTTTCATATCCAAAGTGCAAAGACTCATCAAATGTAATCATTGTGAAATGCAAAGTAGATTTAGTGCATGTGCTCCACTGAAATGAAACCACTATCCTTTTCTTTTTTAATCAAAACCCTGCAGAAATCGAGAAAAACATTATTTAAATTGAAAAGATTCCCTAATGTGCTGAAGTGGCTCAGACGCATCGCAGCCCATTTCCTTTCATTCAATCCTCGCTGAACTATAAAAATGTCCCCAGGCCGAGTTCCAATCGCCTCTTCATCGCTTCTAATCGCCTTCAGCAGCCAGTCACCTGTTATTCACCGGGTCAAAGTGTCGGATCGGCAGCATTTCGTGCAGTTTATAACATTAAATAATAACTCTAGTCTCTCACAGGTTGACAGGAGTAGCTTCTTCCTCCGCAAAGTAACAAACATGTAACTCTGAACACCGGGTTCCATCCATGGATCTATTTTCTTCAGCCGTCTCAGTTTGGTTGCTGGGAGATGGAGCTGGTCCCGGCTGACACGGGATGAAAGGGAAGCGCTCTGAGAACAGGTCATAAGTGCAGCAACGTTTCTCACCTGCGGTCAACAGACAACCGCTTTCAGAGGCGGCCCGAGCAGTCGAGGGCTCAGCGTCTTTCTCCAGGTGGCGGTGGCCTGTCAGCAGCGGAATTCAAACCAGCAAACCTCTGCTTACAAACCCGCCGCCCTGACCCCGAGGCCACCACAGTCCCAACGCTGTACGTAATGTAAATAATCGTGAAAAACATTCAACTTGAAACAACTGGAGCACAGTCTTCCGTCGAGTCCAAAGCCAAGAAATAAAAATGGGTTTTATGAGCAGTTTTCTAAACAGACAGTGGAGTGGCCTGCCTCCTGAGAAGGGGGTAAAGCATTCCATAAGTTGTGAGCAGAAAGGGATGCAGACACGTTCAAACCTTTGACAAGTTAAAGGTTTTCTTGTGTTTCAGATTCAAACGATGCAATATATCCAGACTTTAGACAGAGCAGTGAATTCTGATCTTCTCCCACAATAAGAGTCTTTTCTAGAATTTGCTGGAAAGGTCTTATTCATGTGTCATGACTCCACCTCATTTGAATGAATAAATGTTATGACTGAACCACATCTGAATGTGCCAAGCTTCTGCCAATTGTTAGCAGGCATCAGCTGCAGCGCCCAAGGGCCCCAACTTTGATGAGGAGACATATAAAGCGGACGATATATCATCCATGAAGCAGGTTAACTTTGAGAATGTTTCCCAGTGCACCACAAGTTCCTGGCATACCGACCATTAGTATGCACCAGGTACGTCACACATCAAACACAGACATAATGTAGGGAGACAACAAAATGACTGCTGGAGAGCTTTCAATGTCACTGCGGCATCGGATGAAGACCTCCTCCTCCTCCTCCTCCTCCTCCTCCTGTGTCCACTGTTAATGAAGGGGGGATGATCTGATCGACTTTCAACAGATTTTCACGAGGATTTGTTTATCACAAATGACTGGCATGTAGTCTGGGTTGGCCGTGGTGAGAAGCATCTGTTCAACAGTGACGATCTTTACAGTAAAGTAACCAGTACTGTTACAGTCTTAATCAAATATTTTATTGGCCACTTTTGTTAATGTGGGAAAACATCCTGAAACATAACTAGAAATCAGCTGTTTGTAACAAACCAAAAGGTATAAAAATAATTTTAAATCCTTTTAATTAAGACTATTTGAATTGTGTAAAGACCTCCTTCCTCAATAGAAGTGAATGGACTGGAAGTTAATGTGGCAGCCTCCTCAATCATCAGTGACAACAAGTAGTCAATGAGATGTCATTTAAAATACGTGCATCACAGCAAATCCCCGTTAACAGAGAACCGGGAACGACAGCAAGTTAACAGGAGTGAAGCATGAAACGGAGAAGTGCCCAGTGGAAAGTTTCAGCTGGATTAAGGCATGAGCAACTGTGCAGATTACTCAACACACTGCAAAAAAATCCAAATCCGAGTAAGTTTTTTCAACTTGTTTTGAGTGAAAATGTCTCATTTTACTTGATTTAAGATACATTTACTTAAATATTATATTTGATCAAGATAAGGCTTAATTTAAGAGAAAATTGTCTGAAATCAAGAAAATGTTTTGCTTGTTATATTGGCAGTTGTTTTTTTTTTAATTAATTTCAAAGTAATAGTATAATTTAGTATAAACACTGCAAAAACTGCAAAAATTCAAAATCTTACCAAGTTCAAATGTCTTGTTTTCAGTCAAAATGTCTCATCTCACTTGATTTAAGATATATTTAAGATACAGAGACTTATTTCTTGGTTTAATATTCTGATATCAAGATCTCATTTTAAGTAAAATTCACTTGCTGCATGTACAGACAATTTCACTAGTTTTAAGAGTAATTTTCTTTAATTTAGTGTTGATATCTTGTATTTAGGTTATCCTTTTTTGCAGCGAAGCCACAAGCATTGATGGCCTTTTATGGAGCAATGGTGAATGAACTTCACTTATAAAACACATTTCTTGAAGTTTCGAAAAACACGAAGGTAAATAGACATTTTGTTGTGTAAATCTATACAAGTCTATTATTAATTTATTCATTTTCCAGTTGGAGTGTGAATTGAAAATGTTGCTTTGTGTGTCAAAATGAAAGTAAAATGCAATTAATTACCATTTTACTCATAAACAAGTCATGTGACACCCATAAAATTAGGAGCTTCTTGCTGTGAGATGACAGTCTGAGACAACAGTACAACCCTGATGACAAACAGTAAATCTCTGATGAATTCAAGACAAAAAAAAAAAGAAGCTTACTTACACCATGAAAAGCCTCCGACTTCTCTCTCAAGTATGAGCTATCGTACTGTTCAGATCCAAAGCTGATGCTGGCAGAAATGTTTGGTAAGTGTTTTGCTTGAACTGGAAGTATCTGACAGATGACGACTCTCGGCGAAGGCTATTCTGGATCCTCTGGAGAGAGGACATCATGCTGCAGACCACATTTAATAACAATCCATCATTTGTCGTGACATTTCATCCAGAAACTATAAATATCGGCATCATGACTTTTGCCGTTAGAATAAAGTGACAGACCGATTGGGGTTCACCTCTAAAAAGTTTCATTTATGAGAGCAGATGAACAAAAGCTTTGCAGGATTGACCCTGTGTGAACCGCACGATCGCCCGCATTAAAGTTTCAAGGTAATCCTTTGAATAAGCATGTGGACTCAACCAGAAGAAACACAAACATTGCCATCAAAATGCAGCAACATCACTGGAAAGAAGTAAATCTTTATGAGAAAACAATGCAATGTTTTCATTAATACAGGAAGTGATATTAGCTTTTCGAATAGTGCATGTGTAACCTTTTCCTATTGTTAGCAATTTCTGATAAGAACCGCTGCTCATAGAAAATCCTTTAAGCTTTGCTTTCAGGTTAAGTTCGTAAGATTAAGAAAAAATTGGACATAAAAATGACCCTCTTAGTGCATCGCAGTAAAAAGAAATGTAAGCGTGGGGGTTTTGAACTGGAACTAATGGTTTTAACCTTCATCCAAACTGGAGATCAATGCAGAGCCACATCATGGAGGGAATTTTAAAACAGTGCAACACAACCTGAAACGGACTTTCTCACAACTCTCACCTATGATTGTTCTTTCTTTCTGATTGATCTTTCTTTTCTTCTGCAATTTTTTTTTAAACTACGAGACACATTTTTTTTTTTTAAAACCTCCAACATTTCTGTAGATCATTATCGTCGGCGGCAGATCACCCCCGAACACAAACAGGGCAAAGAGCAGCAACACCCTCCTCTCATTTATGAAGACTCATTCCACTTCCCTGAATGAGCCATGTACAGTAATCATAGATTAACTCTTTTCTTTTGGATTGTTTTGTTTCTGGTAATTCAAATCTCTCATGATTAACTTGACTTGGTGAAGGTTATTTACATGTTATTTCTTGTTTAGTTCAATCATGGCGATCTGAAAAAAATGAAGATGGTGCTCTATATACTGATAAAAAGTTTCCATCTTCATCTTCAAAGCATGATGCCTTCATCTCCTGTATCCCTTTATCCGAGGGTATTAGGCTGCTGGAGTTGATCAAAGCTGACTATGTGCGAATGCAAGGGTGCGCCCTGGGAAGGTCACCAATTAATCACAGAGCGCACAGAAAGACAGCGAACGCCACACAATCACAGCTACAGGCCATTTTCAAGCCACCACATAGCTCAAAGTGCATGTGCGCCGACTGTGAGAGAAAACAACTGCTGGTTTTGTGCAAACCACAGAAGAGTCCTCAAATCAGTCCACACACTGTTAGAGAGAAAAATTAAAACTTTATTAGCTAAATTAGCATAAAATGAATCAGTTGAATCACTGATTAGAGTCAGACTTTAAATCTGATGTTTGCCTATGTTCGACTGAATTAAAAATTGCTCACTAAAATTCACTGAATCGACTGAAAACACACCAGTTCCTCTTCTCTGCTCTCAAAGGTTCAACCTCAAAACTCCGCCTGCAGAGCAGCATTTGTTAGCAAACCGAAAAGTCCAATAAAGACTTTATTAAAGCCGGCCATTAAAAGTGACACGAAGCCCCGTAAACATAAAGTGAACTCGCGGACATCGGGGAGCAGCGCCAGACTCCGTCAGAGTCGGTGTGCGTCCCCGGTCCCATTAACCCTAATGGCCGTTTCTGTTCACCGGCATCGATACGAGCGGCAAGCATGTAGGTCACAGATAAGTCAGCGTGCCGCCGCGGCTCATTAATGACGGTCTGAATCTGTTCACTGGGTAACCAGTCAAAGGAAGTGGCTGCAACAAATGTTGGGAGAAAGGTTTTCACTCATTATCCACAGAGATCAGGACCAATGTAGGGAGTCACAGTCACAGGTTCTTTTTTTTTTTCATACATTAGTTTTATGTTAACTTTTAGCTGGTTTGCTGTAGTCTGAATAATCTCCCTTGTTGTGATTGGGGATTTTATTTTACATATTAAATGGAGGCAGGAGTACAGTAGTTAGTGCTATCGTCTCACAGCAAGAGGACCCAGGTCAGTTCAGGGTTTTGGGTGTGTCTTCTGTGTGGAATTTGCATGTTCTCTCTGGCTATCCCCACACAGTTACTCCAGCTGCTCTCCACAGCCAAAAAGCATGTAACTTCTTCAAAGTGTGTGTGTGTCACTGACGTGTTCCAGTGTTTCCCCTGTGAAGGACTGCTAAGATGTTCATGATGCAACCTCACTGTTCACCGTTATGTGGCATTTTTACAATTAGCCGTAAAAATAAAACAGCGAGGTCAAAACAACAGATGCAACCATATATGGAGAGAGTCCTCCATAAAACAAGCCTCTGAGTGTCCTTGGGTGACCCAGCCAAAGCCCACACATCTCCACAGAGCCGTAAAGACGGCAGATCACCGAGGCTTCACAACCAATCTGACACAGATCGAGGAGATCTGCCAGTCAGGAGATAAATATCTCAAATTCACATGTGCAAAGCTTGTAGTGAGTTATAACGGCTGCCAAAAAGACTTTTACAACAGCCTAGTGAATCGAAGAACTAAATATTTCTGTAATGGACGACCACAATACAACAAAACAAATGTTAAAATAGAACTATAAATGAAGAAGTGAGCTGAACTTCCTTGAGTGTAGCAACTGCTGGAAGCATTTCAACTGTTACCGTTAGTGTGCGAGTGTGCATGCACGTGTTTTATTTTACTGCAGTACAATAATACTGGTGGCCATAAGCACTTCCTGGCACAGTGGCCCCTCACAGCTGATAAACTAACTTAACCTCTGGGTTCGCAGCCGTGTGTCTGACTGTAGTAGAAGCCATCTATCTATGAAGCCACTATTTGTACTTGTGGGGAGAGCCTTGATTCTGCTGGGGGCTGGAAACTTAGAACAATGTAAAGATAGAAAATGCTCTCTAGCTTTAACCTTTGTCATGAAAGCTTTAATAAAAAAAAAAGAAAGAAAAAAAAATCCAGAAATGACTTCATTCTGCTTCAGTTCACAACTGGTCATTATTTTATTATGAGAAGTTTATTGTCAGTGTAGACACCTTGGTCATTATAATCTTCTTGATGCGTGGTTTTCATTGGCAAAAATACATGCACAAATGAGAGAAAACAAAGATCTACATTATGAATGTAGGTGTGGAACTAGAAAAATGTAAAATGAAATATCTGTGCTTCACAGGCTTTGCTCCATAAATTATTTCACTTTGAGAGCGACGGTTCTGACTTAAATATTTCATGAAAGCAAAAGAAGCCAGGAGTGAGCGGGGACTCCCTCAGCTTTGCAGCTGATGATAGTTTACTTTTTAATCCTGCTGGTGATGAAAGATATAATTGTGGAGTGACTATTGTCCTTTTATTAAACGGATGCAGATGGGGTGTTGATGCTGCTTTCCAGTCAGCTGAACGTCAACATGTGCAGTAAATGTTTCTCATGAAGTAACTTTATATAGTATCACATCAAATGATTAATGGATAAAAGAAGGCAAAGAATTAACATAACCTGACATGCATGTATTCGAGATGTTTGCAAAAACTCGCTGTATAAACACACATAAGCTTTTTTTTTTTTTTTTTAATCACAGCATTCACCATTTATTGCACATCATTCGATTATTTCAATAGTACAGATAATGTTTAGCATGTTTCCATAAGGAGGATCATGATAAAATATTCTTTTATTACACCCACAGTGGGGAAACTTCACCTGGAGACGAAGCTGTGGCGGCAAGGGGTGCTATGTTGCAAAATGTAATGTCATCAATATGATGCAAAGAAATTATTTTTAAAAAATGAATAAAATAGTTTGAATGAGAGATAATGTTCATATATTTAATTTTCAAAGCATCAAAGTCTATTTAGCACCAGTCCAACACCCAGTTTATTCCCATTCGCCTGTGAAATCGCACCTTGTGTGCACCACTGGTGGAACAGCAAGAGAGCCATTTTCATGACGTAAACCTCAGTCAGTTCGAATGTTTGTGGAAAGGAATAACTTTCTAAAGAGACCGGCTCGCACAGCAGGGGCTCTGGTAAAAATAGGATTCATGACATCAGTTCATCAGGAGTGCACCGGCTGCGCTGGCAGGCTGACTCACTCTTAGCATGTTGGTAATGAAACTCGGCTCGCCGGGATTCAAATGAAACACAAGCCGCAAAACGGGAAGATGCTAATCTGACCTTTGACCGGCAGTAAAGAGTGCAACTGAATAAATGAATAATGAGACCAGGGTTGGAGCCATGTTTGGAAATTCTTTTGTTTCACGCAATGATATTCTTTCTACTTTGGGAGCTGAGCAAAGTTTGCATAGCTACAACTCCGTCCTGTCCACGTAAAGTAAATATCACCCTGTGAAGTTCTCACACTGTTATTCTCAAACATTCTGGGAACTTGTGTTTCAATGAAATGTAATTTATCTCTTTGCTACACACAACTCAAACTCCTACGTTTTTTTTCGGCCCTATCCATCATTGATCTCCTTTTTCCACTGTGAGTTCATAAAACATCTTACTGTACTCAGACATTACTGATTGAACACAGAGATGTCAGCAAACGGAAGTGGAAAAAGTTAACGTGACGTTCAAGACCACACTGATAGCAAACAGAGAACAAAGGAACTGTTGTGTGTTTAGTAACTATGACTTAACACCATAAAATGCTAAATTTTAGATCCACTTATGCAAAGCAGCCTTACCGAGTGTGATCAGCTGCTGACGTGCTCCACGAACCAGCCAGAGGACACGACCTGCTATTTGCATCTCTACCAAAGGGCAGGTGGCACAAGGCTTTACTTGTTCAGTGTTTAGAGGAAATGTTGTTTTATGAGTAATGGGATTAGCGTGTGGACAGATGAACTGCAGCCATGCTGAGATACTGACTGTTTTCAGCAGTTTGAATCCTGTTTGGCAAGAAGGTTAAAAGATTCCTTTATCAGCCAAAGTGGGATTAGGTGAATTTCTCCTTTGCTAAAATGCTTTAACAAACACTCCAAAAGCTGAAATTTACTGCATGTTTGATCTGTGTATGTGACAGAGCCGCCTGTCGGAGTTTTGCTCTACCACTAGAATCATATTTAATGTACAGCATGACAGGCGACTGGAAAGCTGTGACACTCGACCTTCTTCTTTGTGACAAAAAGTGAAAAAAGATGGCGATACCCTTCTGTTAAAACAATATAATCCCATTTTAAGACCAGTACTGTAAAGTCAAATTAAAGCATGCTAAAAATTGGATCCAATTTTATATAGTTCGACGCTTTTATCAACAAATATGTTTAAAAAGAGCACATAACATTTAAAATCCTTTTTTCCTCAATAATGATTGAAGTGCTTTAAAAAAAGACCAGGGTGCTGTAGCCTGACAGTACAAAACGAAGTAATGGATTGTGTTACTACGACTGCAGCTGCAGCACATGCCAGAACACAAGCAGGTCAAAAGAAAACATGACATTTCTATAGTTTTAAGGCGACGTCATTCTATTTTTAGGCTAATGCGCAATCTCTGACTTGACTGGCTTTGTGCTCGGGGATGAGCGGGATGACGGCTGGCAGATGCCGTTAGTGTCACTCACGCTGAGAGAAGTGAGTAAGTAGGGAATGACATCTGTCGGTAGTGTGCTTGTTGTTTTTTTCTGAGGGAGAAAAAAAAAACCTTGAAAACATCCTTGTGCAAGCGGAGACGAACAGGATACAAAACGCACCAGCAGCTACGCATCTGTACAGCTTTTCTCTCTGCAGCAGCGTGCTGAGGGACATGATGAAGGGCATCTGGGTGACTGCAGTGCAAAACGGACTTATAATGTCCTACACGTTGGTAGAGGAGGAGCAGAGGTCCTGCAGGTTATAGATACTCACTGACCTGAGGGCGACATGTACATTCATGCAACCTACCAATATATAAAGCGGTTTTCTTTATTTAGTGCTTAGCAAAGAACATTATGGTACAAATATACTGAAATTCCTATGTTACTATATATCTTCTATGCATTTTGTGTAATTCAGGGTCGCTGGAGTCAATCCCAGCTCGTGAAGGGCAGAGGCAGGTTACATCTCAGATAGTTCATCAGTTCATCAACAGGTCAAACAGAGACAGTCCCACAGACTCATATGTACACCCACGTGCAAATTAAGAGTTGCAAAGAGCTTCAAAAGCATGTTTTTCAGTTGAGGGAGGATAGTCAAAGTACGAGTGGAAAAAATAACGTGCAAACAGTGAAACCTGAGCTCAGGTTTGAGTCCAGGGTTTGGGGGCTTTTCTGAGATTTTGCGTTTAGAAAAGCAAGAGTGCTGACCAATCTAACACCAAGTGGAACTGAAATCGCATCAAAGAGGACAATGAAGAGGTCAGAACTATACACAGATTCAAAGTGAAGTCAGACTATAAAGGCATTCGAGGAGCATTTAATCCCATCAGGTCTACCTATCCTGATGGTCTCATTATGCTTTTCAGGCACTTTTCATCTTATAAGGCAGCAAAATCAGGATTTCCTTCATTGAGCTCGTCAGTTTGGATCTAGAAGGTTTTGCTCCATTTGCAGCTCTCTGGTGAATGCTGCATTCACACGAAGATCAAACTTCAAGCCACCTGCACCTCGTTTAGGTGCGCGGTGAAGTGAGATCTGCTTTCCACACAGCTCGGGGTTCACAGCAGCACTCACACTTCCCAAAGGGACTGAACTCAAGGTAGCAGGAAATCAGGTCTCACTTCAACCAGAGACAGCTGTTTTGCATATTTTTGTGTATTATTCCTCTCACAAGTTACTTATTCACGCTGCAGAGGCACGCAAATTGTGAATGATTATACATTTTAGACCGTTGTGGGATTCTACTGAATTCAGCTGTAAGTAAAGTTTGATTTGTTAGGTTACACATTTTCTGTTATTAGCACAAGTAAACCCACAAAACATTTTTGTAAAGAACGCGGCTCCAGATACAGAAACACTATGGCATCACTGCCCATGCTGAAAGCAAGTAGTGCTCTCAACAAAACCACATAGAAACAGTGATACATTTGGGTATGCAGGGTTTCTGATGTTTTCCTCCCTTTATTCTCGTGGCATAAATAGTGAGAATAAAAATAGATGAAATCGTGAAGATCGCCTTCATCTTTTAACCGAGGTCAGTCTTATCTCTCAGTGAAATCAGAAGAATAATGGGCAGATGGCCGTCTGATGGGAACCGCGTTTTCCTAAATCATTTCCAATTAGAGAACCGCGAGAACCACTTCTTCCCATAAAGCATCTGTCGAAGTGCAAAGACATGGGAAATCCAGACATGCCGCAGTGAAACAGGAAACTCAGGGTTGTTGTTTTCTCTCTCTCTCAGTTTTAGTCCTGCCCTGCGTGGAAACATGGACACACCACCTGGGGATTGATCACAGTTTAGTTTGAGGCATAAAACCAGTAACTTCTCCATGAACCAGTCAGCTGGCCTAAACAGTACTTTCATTCTAAATAATCTCTGTGACCCCTCTGGATGTCATTTGCATGTTTTCTTTTTCTCACCATCTTTTTTTCCCCCCCATGTTTTTGTTGTTTAATTCACTGTGGGAAACTCAAACTATTTATGCTTGTAATATTCTCTTTTAGCGTGTGCACACCCCAAAGAGGAAATCTGGACGACAAATAAAACCAATTTTGATTCTCTCATTGCTGTTGTTGTTTTGTAGTTTGATGTTTATTGCATTTATGTCTTTAGCTTATCATTTGGTACCATGTTTAAATGTTGCTTGTTTTCGATTAAATAAATAAAAACTGAT
The DNA here is from genome assembly GCF_902148845.1 of Salarias fasciatus. NCBI lineage: Eukaryota > Metazoa > Chordata > Actinopteri > Blenniiformes > Blenniidae > Salarias > Salarias fasciatus. The sequence continues at coordinate 20,989,155 of NC_043746.1, read as the reverse complement.
TTGGCTATCATTAAAAAATAAATTAAAAAAACCCAAACCACAAAATTTCCAATAATTTGAATCAAAATATCTGAACCTCAAGATCAAATTTAAACCATACTGTAAATGCTGATAACATTTTATATTTAATCTGTGTTTTCTTGCATGTTGACCATTCCTCAACTGATCCCATTTTTGAACTTGGAAAAATAAATACGGAGCAGCTTCAAATATCAGTTTTGTTCAATTAATCCCAGTGGCATGCCAAGAGCAAAGTGACCCTCCTCCACAAACATCTGCATTGACATGTTTTGTATTTAACTGAATTTGGGTGAATAGAGAACATAGGGAAATGCATCGCAGGTTCTTTTGTTGTTGCCGTTTTTGTTGCTTCTTTGAAGATGTACATTTTAAATTGGCATCCCAATGAACGAGATGGCACCACTTTGTAGAACCTGCCGCCTCTTCACATCCACCCAGCTGTCAAGAACCATCAGGCTAACAAAGGCGCTCAGATCATCTCCACCGAGGCGTGTGTTCGGACAGTCAACAGGATGGGGTCACCATGTCCAAAAGTGGCTTAGCAAAAGAGTTTAAGAGGAAAAAAAAATCCAATTAAAATGCATGTTGATCAAAAGATTTCACCTCCACTTTTTGTGAGTGCAATTTTACAGGGATGTAGTTTTCTAAACTTTCCATCTGCAACTGAACAGAAACTTTTTCTACCTCTCATTAGGAATCAAATAAGCGTCTCCTGCAAATTCAGCTTCAGATACTGAAAGATGCGTCAGCTGTAGCTCTGGAAATATCTGGGAATAACAACTTACAACATTTAGCATTACTGTAACAGCACTTACCTGACAGTAAACAATTCCTGCCAAGAACTGAAGTTTCCGTGACATCATTTCTAGGTCATGGATGAAGTTATAGAGCTGCACCTCTTTCTGCCCTGCTCACTGAACACTTCAGTAAAAGAGTAACCATCTAGACAACTGCTCCAGTCCATCATTAACTCATGTTTAACCTCCTAACTCAGTCCCAACAGCTTGTTTCGCAATTCAACATCAAATAAAAAACAAGTTTACTGGTACAAGACCTGTCTGCATGTCGGAGCTTTTTTCATTGATGCTTTTTGACAATCATAAATGGGTTTCTTTCAGGAAGCTCAAGCATATTCCTTCTTCTAATCCCTAAAGACAGAATCAGCAACTGACACAAGACAAAGCAGAAGTCATTTTCCCATGAAAGCTATGAAAGAATATACATTAACTGTAATCACAGCTTATTTTAAGTAACTTGAAACATCGCTGGTGTTTACAGGAACATGTAGGCTTTACAGCAGCTGTATTCTTCTTCTTAACAATATGGTAAGTCAGAAACAATGCAACACGTGATCACTTTGCCTGCACAACGCGGGAGGTCAGAGTTCAGCTCGGCACTGCTTCAAGCTAAGTCCTTGAATGTGGCATGATAGAATGCTCACAATGAAAAAGAAACATATTTAAGCACGCTTCCGTGTCTTCTAATCTGGATGTTTAAGTGCTTCAACCTGCTGCAGCATTGAGCGTGCCAGAGTTCAAGTTAAGTACATAAAACTAACGACTTGCTGCGATTGAGGGCTGTGGGTGTTTTGTTTTCTGGGGGTTGGGTTCTGAGGTCTGACTGGTGCCACCTCAGCCCGACATTATTGACTGCCCAGACAGCGCTGCCAGGATAAACTGATGAGTTCTCACCAAACTCACAACCTAAGGTAAAAACTCCGGCAGTTTGCAGACAGATCTTTCTTGGACTGATGTTCAAATGTCAGCTCAAGGAATACCGAGAGCTCCTGCTCCCTCCCTCCCTGTCTGTCTTCCATAGTCCTGCAGAGTCGAAGCTCTCCTACGGCAAAGTTTGTCCTCTCAAAGCCTTTCATTTTTTCTCTTTTCTATGCAACAATACTGACTTTTCTGTGAGCAATAACAATCTGCCCCACTGTCATGTGAGGCACAAGTCCAGCAGGTTTAAGAAAACACAGGTTATCAAAATCCTTGCATGTCCAAGACAGACATGCAAACTCGACATGGACATTCCAGTTCAGGGGGCAATGGAGCCAATTCCAGCTAACTAGGAGCAAATGCAGGGTACAGCCATACCACGCATGTCTCTGGACAGAGAGTCAAGAAACCGGAGTAACAACCGACATATACATGGGGAGAACATGCAAACTCCACACAGGCCTGGTCAGGATTTGATTCGATGGTATCCTCAATATGAGGTGCAAGTGTTTACCCCTACATCACCGTGTGGCTGCTTTTCAGAGCTTTTTTTTCTTGCTTATTTTCATGCAAGTTGAAAATGGCATTAACAGACAGAATGCTACTTGTTATTAATATTCAAACGCTGCTGAAAACAGCAAAACTACACAAAATTGTCATCACTGTCCATCAAAAATGGAAAATGCAAAATGCAAGATAGTTTCAAAAGTTTAAAAACTCTATAAGCACATCAGAATTTGTTGGGAACATTTGAAAAAGCTTTCCCCAAAAAAAACAGAAACAGAATGGCTCACCAAAAAAAGCAAACAAGCCAAATGAATCTCGCATCTCTGTGATAAAGTATCAGTCCCTCTTTCCCTGCTTGGCTGAAAACCACTTTTTCTTGCCTCTGCTCTTTTTAGACTTTTTCACACAAACACAGCAGAACAAATGCTCGGAGGGAGTTTCTGTGGAGCGGAGGCCGAGCGGCCGGCGGGGGGCTGATGAAGAACGAAGCCAGGTGGCACGAGGCTAAGCTCTCCATGTGGACCACCCTCTCCAAAGCAGGAGGTCGGCAAACAGGTTATTATGCGCTCAGCTGAAAGGACTTTGCATTTCCAACCTGAAGCAATCTAACAATGTACTGTATCTGTCCAAATATCTACATCTTAATTACTGTAAGGACAAATCCAGATTTTATGTTTGAACGTTTAACATTAGTCATTGTGTTAAGAAGCTTTTTTTTTTTTTTTTTTAAATGCATGCTAAAAATAAAACCATCTTTGTTATAGCAATAATGCAGCAAATATAGTTTTTGTTTATTCCCTCGGTAGTTTACTTCATGCTGTCGCTCTTTTAGATCCTGCGTGTTTAGTGACCTGCTGCAGTCACCGGGAGGACTGTGCATGAGCCCTTCTTTCTAACTTCTCCAGCAAAAAAAATGAAATGTTCTACTTTAGATGTTCTGTACCGATAAATGGGACTAAGAGGCCAAAGACACTGAAACCACGATGCAAGATGAAACACCCAAAATCCAAGAACACATCAGGAAGACGGGCCTAAAGGAGGAGCTATCAGTGAATGTCTCAGACAGAAGAAAGATGAGATGATGAGAATGAGAAGGAGCAGGTAGACAGGAAGACAAACTCCAGCATGGCACGCACCACCACCACACAGAGGAAGTGACTGACACTAAGAAGACCTGCCAATAGCTGGAAAACGCTGGACTGAGCAGCACAGATGCACTATTCATAACATCACAAGAACAGGAACTGAAAATAAGGGTCATAGACGCAATGGTCACATTCAAAGTAAAGGCTGTGTAAATATGCCCCAGAGATCATCCAGCACATAGCAGCAGGGTGCGAGCAGGATCAGCACACATGGAGAAACTCAACCAAGTAACTGGGACAGTGTACAGAAACATAAGTGCCCAGTACGGACGAGGAGGACCAGAATCCCGGTGGGAGATCTCCCTGAAGGTGGGTGAGAACAACGTGGCAAAGGTCATGGGAGACTTCAGCTTTGAGACGAACAAACAGCTGCTGGCAAACCAACCAGACCCCAAAACTCGGAGGATGGCTGCAGCAGATCCCAGGAACAAACACCTGAAGGCTCAGTCCAGAAGGGTGCAGTCCGAGGATCAGCTAAGATGCTGAGCAGAACCCTCACATCTCCAGGCCCCTGGAGAAGACCCCAAGTTTGAGGACGATACAGAGAAAGAGACGGTGCCTTTCAGAGTGAAATGTAAGTTCCAGACTAAACTGCAAGCTTTAGTGTGGTCTAAATGTTGCACCAGGTACAAAACTTCCCCTTTAGTGTCATTTCATGGTCTGTCAAGCCGTTTCACAGGTGACAGAAGGAATCCAATTTCATAGCACAATGTATCCTAAAAAAAATGCTTCACAAAGTCATATGTTCACAACTCATAAGTGCGGTGGTGCCAGATGTGCTGAGAGCTGCACTTCAGGAGAAGATTTGGGGTTTTAATATGAGTGTTTTCGGAGCTGAGGGAGTGAGACCTGCTACGTTTTATTTTCAGCACACACCTACCTCTCCACGGGCGGAATCCTGTCTGCGTCTGATACCCAACAGAGACAGCGTCGAGATAACCAAGTGTTTTATGACATCAGGAACGCCAGAGGCAAATTAAGACTCTTGTAAAACTCCAAATGATCCTAATCCCCGGGCACCAAGGAGCGTCTGCAAGCCCGCGTCATCTATTGACGCACCGCTGTAACAGGTCCTTATTAAGCACTTATGGTATCTTGTTACAAGAAACTGTCTATAATGGGTAATAAAGGCCATAAAGCAAGCATTTACTTTTAGTTACGGAGAGGTGGAAGCTAACAAAAAAAACTCCTGCCCATCGTCGTCAAGCTACCTGCTGTTCTGCGTTGGCTCTGACAATAAGAGAGGCTATTCAGAAAACTCAGCGGTGTCTTCTCATCTCCTGAATGCAGCCCTGTTCAGACATAGTTACTACAATCAGCTGCGTTGCTATGGCGAAAACACACTTCCCTCCGTCCTGTGTTTATACGCTCCTCGTACACCTCTACCGTCCTTCTTCCTTTCCTTCTTAGTGTTCATGACTTGACTTTATCGGGTGTTTTCCAGGTCGTTCCTGTGGCGGTGAGCGGCTCATGTGGCTCACAGAGCATCTATCTGCTGACATGTGGAAGTTGTTGATGTGTGTAATCTATCACTTTGTCAGTTTTACTGTCCACAATAACATGTCCATCCATCTTAGAAGAGGCGCGTGGCTTCCAGTCCTTATTTCTTGATGGGGGGGGCTTCACTTTATCCAACTCAGGATTTGAAGGACAAGCTTTTATTGATGAGCTGAGAATTTCTGAGGAGTTGTTCCTTTATTTGAATGATGTCAACTTTCCAACCGAATCTCCTCAGAGCCGCTTATCGCCACCTGACCAGCCGTATTTCATGGTTTTCTATTTTACTCCTTATCCTTCAATATGAAAAGTTTCAAATGTTTATGTTTTATATGAAGTGCTGTCACATTATGGTTTGATTCCAGAAGCATTTATTTTCTGATCAAAAATGAAGATGGATCATAACGATTCAAACACCAAAGACCAAAACTGTGAGATGAAAAACATCAGAAACTAATGCATTAAAGATGAATCAACTAAAATCTGATCCTCACAGTTGTAGCAGTTCAATAACCTGCCGAATTAAAGCAGATAAAGATTTTCTCTGCCGGAATAAATAAGCCAAGATCACATCTGCAATCACAAATCCAACGCCAAACAATTGAAAAACCAAATTCCATTGATGCATCTTTTACTCCGTTTAAAAAAAAAAAACTGTAGATCAGAGTTTAAAAACCTCTGACAGCATTAGACGTAGAAGCGGATGTCCAATTTTCTTCAAATTTACTTTTTTTTTTTTTGCCACATTACCGAGCTTTAAATGTGACATTAAGAACCTCGTCCTGATTGACCAACATCTGCTGAACGATGACCGTCTATTTTTAGCATTACATTACAGTGTTTTCGTCTCGGCAGCTGTGACACTCTGTAAATATGGCGTGCACGTGCGGTAATATCTACTGCCAAAACTGTCGCTCTCAAGTGTCCCCTCAAGACGTCTCGCATTTACATATCGCTGCTAACAAAACCAAATGAGTTGTCGCTCCTGAGCTGGGTGGAGTGATTGGATTATGATCCTCATCGGGTCTTGCGGGTGTTTGCATCTGCATTTTTATTGATTGAGATCCAATTACAAACTGTTTAACCAACACACTCGATATCAGACGTGAGCAGAGGAGATGCGAACACTCAGTCACACACAAACCCGGCCCTTCATTCAGAACAACTCACTTGAACACAAACTCTTATTTATTATTCCTTTCAGCAGCACAGTTTCTATTGTAGTCATTTCTAAAATTAACCGTACAAAAAAAAAAAAAAAAGACATCACCCAAGTTGCATTTTTGTCCTGCCTTTCTGAAATGCTCTTTCACAACAGCTGACGGGAAGCGAGAAAGCAGTACGAGTGGATCCTTGACACCGCTGCACTATCCACTGAAATTGTTCTTTAGAAAACTGAAAATATTTGTTAGGTATGTGGCACCTGGGTCAGATCTGAGGCAATCATGGAATAAATCAAACTATTTCTGTTCAGGTTAACAAATCCTTCTAATAACTGGGTTTTACTATGATTTTCTCAGTGAATTATCAAATTTAAGGATCTAAAGAAGACCGTTACGTTAAAAAAACATTGTGTTAAATAGCAATTTCTGATGACAATTTTAAAGGTTATGGGGTTTAATTTATAAAGCCAGAGAATATGTGTTCATCTGAGGATTATCTTTATGGAGATGAAAATAACTCAAGCTCAAATAATGTTAAATCATCAGTAAATCTTCTCAGTTTCTGCCAAGATTTTAAAAATTGTATTAAGAAGGGCAAATAAATTGAATTGTTTTGAACATAAGTACACTTATGTTGAATATTTAAATATACAAATATTTCCTGTCTTGAAATGCTTCAATACAAATTCTCACAAGGTTTGACGAAAGGAAAAAAAGTGGGCAAAGCTGCATGTAAGATGAAGGCTGAGGGAAAAAGTCAGGGGTTTAAAGCGTGTGGTTTTCCATTTGCCCCCAGAGAGCTGTGCGTCCCAGTCGGAGCCCCTGGCTAAAGCAGGCTGGTATAAACAGCTCTCAGAGAGCCGCTTCAACACCAGCTTGAGTTTCACACTAAAACCTGCGTCTGCTCTGCTCACGACACATTAAATCCACACACACTGCTCAGACTACAACCTCCATCAGCGACATCTCAGGACTCAAACAGAATCAATCCTTTTTTTTTTTTCTTCCAGGGATAAAAACAGTAATAAAACCCCGACACAACATTAACCATGTTGCCCACGCCACATGCTGGCCTCCATCCATCTCCACTGGTCAGACGTTTATGAAAAGTAAACAGCGTGGAGCGAAGCGCTTGACTCCTGGCCTTTTTGAAAGCGTCTGAGTAAACAATCGACCCAGTTTAGGCCAAATATGTCCAAAAGGAGCACTGTAGTTTTTCCCAGATTTTCCTTTAAGATTTCGATTAAACATAAAGAACGCAGTTCAAGCTGTGCAATGCAAGAAGAAATAAGGGTTGCTTTAAGGGTATTTTTAGGCGCCCTTAGCTTTCAATGATTTTTCAGGAAAGCCTTAAAGCTTCACATATTCAGGTATTTCAGCCACGGCGATTTGTTTCTTCGATATTTCCTCTTGAAGTTCTTTCAATGTGCATAAGCCAATAATAATTTACAGAATAATCAGTATCACAACCATATCACACATCTAAAGCTGAAAATAAAAAAGCCAACAGACACATTTCCTCATTTACCCACAAAAATGTGAAATACAAGAAGTTTCAAAGGCTTTTCTGTTCACCATTACACACCTATGTTACATGAGAGATGAGAGATTATCCTCTATATCCCTTTTATATTGACCATAATTGAGCGTGAAACAGCTTTTTGCGAACATGACTGTGAAATGTGGACTGCTTGCTTCTTATGATGTAATCAGGAGCAACATGAAGAGTGATGAAAACACACATGAACTTCACACATGGACAGTGAGAAACCTCAGTGAGCTCTGATCAACAAACATGTGCATCAGTGTGAAAAGCATAAGCTTTTAATGCTGTCTGTAAAAACACCAGCATATCACAGTTAAAGGTTGAAAAAAAACCACTGTCTTGGGTGTAGTCTTAGTTTTTTGCAAGACACAAAGAAACTGCAGTATTCCCAAACTGTGTAGAGGTTTGTGATGATTAATATGAATGATTAGTCTAAGACAGATAGCACCTGGCCCATGAATTATTAAAAAAAAAGCATGCACTTTCCCTGCACAATTAAAATAACCACTGATTTTGCAATTCACATAATGAAAAACTGTTTTATAAAAAGTCGACTATGCCTGCAACATTGACTGAAGCAGCCAAAGTTGACTTTTAGCTTTTTTACACTAACATGCCAAATGCTGACAGGCTTATGCTCAAGTAAAGCTTAATATCTGGTCTGGCAGCAATTTGACAAACTGAGCATGAAAAGTCCCATTTCAATCATGAATCCGTTTATTTACAGTGAACTTACTGCATTTAAATGTGAGTGAACTTCAAGGCTTTGCTGTAAACCAAGGTGCAGGTCGACCCGCAGCAAGTTCTCATACCTTTAACAATTTAATTTCCTGGAGTGTAATAAAAGTTATGCAATGACTCCGGTGTGTAATGACATCCCGTCATGGAACGATGAGACACCGTCAAAGGTCACTGGGTCAAAAATATAAATTCTGAAGGGTTTTTTTCCCCCCCCCCCAACAACACTACTTCCAAAAATAGAACGGCGCACACACACATGATGCCGGTTCAATTTGCCCATCACCAATTTCAGCAACAATTCAAGCATTTCCAAAATGCACTCTGACAGAGTGTTTCATGTATCATAGATCAGTGTGTGTGTGTGTGTGTGTGTGTGTGTGTGTGTGTGTGTGTGTGTGTGTGTGTTGGCTGCAGGTGGACAGACTTCAGAACAATGTTCACACACTGTTTGCTGTCTTTGAAGTGAGCTTTGATGTACAGCAGCTGAAAAATGCACTTGAGGATTACAGTGATATTTCATTTGGCCGGAGGGCTCTCAATTTTCCAAACACACACACGGTTTCCGTGCCAAACATTTAAGAAGAAGGTATGTCATGTTTCGTAACACAAAGTAAGTGAAACAAGGACGCACACACGTCCCATTAAGATGTTACAAACGACTCCGCTTTTCCTGTTTAACGTCGAACTTTGTGACACTTTTTTTTCCTGTGATTTTGCATATTGATTTCCTTGCAACATCTTACATCATGACATTTGTAACTTCAAAATGCAAACTTGCTTTAAAAAAAAAAAAATCTAAACTCAAATCTGGGTCAGTTCCTTCATGCTTCAAAAAGGTTCCCAAGTTTGGAGCTGGACTGTGGTGAAGTTTTAACCCATTTCAACAGGTACATGTGACACTGTCTCCAAATGCCACAGCAAATAAATCACTGTTAGTATAGCTGTTATTATTCTGCACCATTCAAAACAAAAAACTTAATCCTTATTCGAAGAACCTCCAAAAATGTAACAGTGATGTGAACGCAATCACTGCAGAGGCAGGAGTTTCAATGATTCGCTATTCATCAATGAGGCATTTTGAACATCATTAAACTCATCAGTTCTTCAGACATCAAAATGGTACAAAGATCTGTTTGTTGTTAAGGCTCACTAGAAAAGTTACTCAGTGTTCCTGATACGAAGCCTGCTGAACTTCACATGCATAGTATCTATTTTTAGATTTAAGACCCTGTTTAAATTAGATTAATCTGCAGTAAACTGTAAACTCACTTCACTGTTTACTGGCTTGATTCTCCACGGACTGATTTAATGGAGCATTGAGCCTCAACAAGCACAAAAAAATAAATAAATAATAAGTGGGGATGAGCATAACTCTGAATTTGGCAAAGAGACGATCTGTTCAGAGTTCAAATCTGGGGTAAAACCAGGAATGTGTCTGAGATTAAAGACTGCAATCAAATGTTTCCCGGAGCCAGTTGAGTGAATTCCTCTCACCACAACAACAGCACCGTCTGCTCCACCTTTGCAAACTGGATAAAGACAGACACAATGATAAAGAATATAAAAATATTCAAAGATAATAAATCACACTCTGTGTTATATATCGGTTGATTGCACAACCTTTGCTCATCCTGCAGCAAACACCCAATATTCAATATTAATGGAGGCAAATGAGCTCAATGCAGAGCGTGAGTTATTTTGCACGAATGTCATATTGAATTCTCAGCACGGGGCATTACCAGATCAGAGATATACACTCTTTTTATACAAACAAACTTTTAGAGATCAGGTCCTATAACCATGAAACGCATCAACAATGAGTTATACTGTCGAGACCAGAATGACTGGCATTTTGACTGCTATCCTTCAGATTTATCGTCAGATAATGAAAATACATTTGTTGCATTTAAACATTTGCTGAGTAAAATACTTTTCAATACATTTATAAAACAGCTGCAATCACTGAACTGTGTGCATGTAATATATCAAACAATTTCTAATAAAAAGCAGGCAAAGTTTATCCTGAAGTCTTTATGAAGGAAATCCAATGTCTATTTGCAACAACAAGAAGAGAGGATTGCAGTCAAAATACCACAGAAGCACAAATATTTGATCAAAATTGTGAAAAATAACTCGTCGGGTTCAGAACCGCAGCATCTGTCAGAATTTAGATAGAGAAATTTTCACAGCTTTAAATGTTCCCTCATAATCCTTCAAATGCTTCTCTGTGCTTCCTTGAAGCCTTTTTCCAGCTTTTAAGGCTCGATTCTGCATCACGAGGCTTTTTAGTTTCTGATGTAAGAAGTTGGCTAAAGTCAAAGTGAGCCTCGACTCCCCTCCCGAGGGTTAACGTTTCTTTTAGAAATGGAGTTAGGGAGGGGCTTACGGACGGTTGCTCAGGTCACACCGCTGCGTAAAGCGCTACGTGACGGAGGCAAACTGTTGTCAGTGATGACTTTAATGAAGCATGTCACCACAGTGAGTTTACTGCACTCTTAACCTTTCCAAAGACGATACGCCGCTCATATTGACTACGCAGCCACTGCGAGTATGTAAATCAAGAACTAAATCCATTAGTGTACACAAACTAAGGATGAACGCATCTACTAAATGAATGCTGATCTTAATGAGGAGACTGACACTGCAGCAAAATGGAAATACATGCGCTTTTTTAAATGAGAGAGAGAGAGAGAGAAGGTCAGCATCAGCAGCAGGACGGGGTTCATTAATCAGTGTTTGTGCCAGAAACAAAGTCAGAAATGACCATCAATCACATGTTCAACCCTTCAGCACTTTGACTTCCCTCACTGCACGGCTGGAATAATGAGACAAGTTTCCAAAGGCAGAAAGGCTGAGTTGCAGGAGCAATCAATACACCACCCCAAAAACTAGGAATCCTTTGCAAAGTCAAAATTGCTGAACATGAAGGAATTTTGACAATCGATAGATTAGTTGTTTTTTTTATCCGTGTTGCATTCAACAGATTAAGGTGACTTGCTGCCTGCAACACATTCTCACACAGCTCCAATGAATATTCTTGGCTTGGTTGTCGAATTCTCAAGTTGTCAGAATGTTCCAGCCCTAAAGGTGAACTGACACTCTTCACTTTACAGCATTTAAGCACTCATATGCATGATGTTGAACATCCTCCGACTTGCTCAGATATCGCTGTGTTCAGGCTTCACTGCAGCTTCTGCTTCAGTCAGCTCTATCACTGGAAATTATACAGGCTCAAACCCCAAACAGTCCAGGTTTGGGTGCCAACAACACACAGCTGAAGCATATGGACGGTTCTTCCCTTCCTGTTTGCAGGCTCTGTCTGAAACAACAGCATTAAAACTGCAGAGCATTTCAGCAGCAGCTGTCAGAAGACATAACACTTGAACTGAACAGCCAACTTTGGGGCTGAAGACCACCGGAGCAGTTGACTCTTCAATAAAACTTTTTATGCATATATATAACTCGTCCATCCTCAATCAGAACATTGATGTTGTTTATTCTTTAAAACATCCGTCAACTTTCAGTAACTTAGACTTACAATTTACATAAACAGCTTGAAGAATCAACTTGTTTTTTTTTTGTTTTTCTACTGAAACAGAAACCAGACAAATGAGAATATGAGAAAGTGCCACCTCCAGATTTTGCATTCTGCTCTGTAGTTACTCAACTTGCTGTACAAGCAGAAGCAAATTAACACATTTTTCCACCCTCATGCATTATAATGAATGCACTGTCAGATCCTGATTAATTCTGCTTACACTGCACTTTACCGCACCGCACAGCAAAGAAAGAATCAGGTTGAACAGACACGATTTACAACTGCAATGATAAAAAAGCCAAAAGACTCTCTGAATTTGCCAACAAACAACTTTAATTGTTTTCATTTTTTTTCTCAGCGTCTCCAACAACAATTACTACATCATCCAAAAATGATATTTTCAGGAAATATACAAGTAAGAAGTCTGACCAGAACAGAGTCGTTCTTTGGCTCGATGACAATAATAATTAAGGATGGAGAGAGCGAGTCCACCCTGAACTCTGCCAAACCCCTAAAAATAGCAACAACGCCTCCTGCTCTCCGCATTCAAATAAGACCCGGGCAGTGTCGATAAAAACTTAAAGCATTTACATTTCCTTTTCTCCAATATAGAGAAACAACCCAAAAAAAGCACAGCTTCCGTGAACGCTGTTCAGAAGAAAAAAATAACCTGCAGACCCTCAACTGAAAGAGCCTGCAGTGACAACGCAGAGCAGCGTCACAGGGGGGAAAAAAAACAAACTTTAGACTACAATAGTGGAGGACAAAGACCTGAGCGCTATTGTTCGGCGCGTTTCAGCTTGAAGAAAGCGTCTGACTGTTATTAAAGGTGAAGGCAGACTCCAGCAGCCTGCAGCCTGCATGCATAAATAATGAGGGACTACATTTGCTTTCTCACATTTTTGGGAATTTAGCCGACGCTCTTATCTGGAGTGACTTAGAAGACGCGCACAAGTTCAATGAATTCAACTCCCATAAACACAAATTCCACGAGAATAAACAAAAAGCAGTGAGCGTGCAGGTCCAAGTCAGGCCGCTTAAATACAAAAACAGGGCAAACGGAGGATGAGAGACGGCGCCCTGCTCAGGTTTAAAGTTCACTGATCAAAAGTTATTTTCAAGTGTTTGAAGAAAAGGTGAAGCCGAAGAAGTTTAAATGTGAAATTAACACCGTTTTAAAATGCAAGGAACCTTCTTCAACAGGTAACACTTTTTGTTTGTAGAAAAAAAAAAACGGCAAAGAAAATAAAATCTCAAGACTTGGATGAAAAAATAACAAGTAACATTGTGTGTTTTCTCTGTGAGGCTTTTCTCCTTTTCTAGTCTCTTTAAAACCAAGTCTTCAGGCCTTCACTTCCTTATTTCCGTGCGTCTCTGTCCGTGTATTTAGAAAAATTTGGAGGCGCTCTATGCGGAAATTTTCCATATGAGACGACCGTGTCGAGGAACGTGGCTGCAGAAATGTCACTTTTCTGCACGGAGCCGTGCGGACGCATCAAGCTCATGATGGCCTTAAAAGTGCTACCTAGCTTAAATTAAAACATAACATAATTTGATTTAATTTCAAATAACTCAACATTTTCAGTATTATCTCTTCTAACAAAGCAGCGTGTCTCAGAAGAGTTTCAGCTTCGTCAGAATATTTGTTATTCTGAGGCAGTTTATGTTGAATCATTTTGTTACACTGCCATCCCTTTAAGACATTCAAAATAACTTTGATCCTGATTTAATTCTGATGAATGTGAAAGCCACCAACATGTCGTCACACAGTGTGTCATTACAGCACAGACTCGGTCCAGCTGCTAGTTTGTAACCGATGTGTGAGAGACCCTTTAAGCTTCCTCTCTGTAATACTCGTTTCATTTCTCTCCTGCAAAGAAGAACCGTCTCCTCGCCCCGATTACTGAAAGCAATGGGATTATTTGTGCCTGTCAGGGGAGCTCGGCCTCTGAGAACCAACACACTGCTCCGTAAGTTGCGTTGGCGGTAAATGGCTTCACGACTAAACGTGATCACAGGTTAGTACCAGAAGAGAGAGAGAAAGAAAACAACTTGGCTGCAGGATCCAATTAATGCAGAAGTCCTTTTAGAAGTTCAGTTGGATTAATTACTGGAGCCTGTTGGGTGGGCGTGCGCACACACACACACACACACCCTTCACAGTTTAATTGATGCATTCATGATTATCGAAACACGCAGACAAACACAATCATAGATGCACCACTACGTTTGAGGCTCATCACCGACAGGATTCCCAAGAGTCTAATTTGTCTCTGGCAAAGAAAATGATTCTAATTCAGAATCAGTTTGACATGTTAATAGTGATTTGAAAACGGTGCCAGAGGTCGTCATTCAAACTGACACACTTGGAATATTCATCCTGCTACGATTGTGTTTACATTCTTTTATTGCTCCATGATATAAGGGCGACGGTAGAAGAGTGTGTCTCTAATTTCTAATGAACATGTTGTGGGTGCTGCCTGACAGCCGAACTAATGATGTTTAGATGATTTGATTCAGTGAACGACTCATGATGAGCAGCCGCCGAGACACTAATGGATGAGTTTAATGATTCGGGAATTTTAAAAAAAAAAAAAGAAAGGCAACATTAAAGGTGGCATTACAGTCAACATTCCTCAGCCATGGGCACCAGAGATTTTCTTTTTGGGGGGGGGGGTTGATGCTACCACACCTCCAGCCTATGTTTGTGGAGTTGGACCATATCAACCAAAAAGTAAACGTGATCACATGCTTGAAGTCACAAGGTCATGTGACTATCATAACTTCAGCGCTAAAACATGTCAAATGTTGCTTCATTTTGAATTTTCATCTAGGGGAAGAATTTTTAATTCAATTAAAAAAAAAACATTCACGCTAAAGTAAGCATGTTTGATTAAATTCTGAGCCCTGTTCAAGGATATTTACATTGCATTGCTTCAAATTGATGCCATTTCTCCAATTTGAATTGATTTCATTTAGATGAAGGGATGCTGATACGCTCAGGCTTGTAGATCATATTTGGCTGTAATAGCCATTTTCCTGGTCCTTCATAATATAAAAAAAACTCATATTTGGTCTAATTGTCAATCTGACGAAAACTCAGGTATCTTCAACCTTTTAATGACGTTTTTCCTATGATTCTATATTGTTTCCGTTTCATTTTGTGTCACAAAGGAAAATCAAGGACACAAAGCTCAGATAGTAAAATGTGAGCAAGGATTCTGGAAATGTCTAATGAACCAATGTCATTCAATTGGGAAGTGTTATTGTGAGCCATGAATTTTAAATGAATGACTCAAACCAAATGTCTCATTTCACAGGGAAAGCAGTGATTTGATTTGTATTTTAATCAAAATATTAATTGAGAACAACATACTTCACTCACACACAAAGTGATTGTAGACAGATCTCAACAGTGACTGTAAATAAAAGGTAATATATGCTTTATATCAGAAATTGGGTTCTTGACCTTGGGTGGTTCCAAGAAAAGGAAGGTTGGGCTTTGTGCCACTGGTCTAATGCAATGAGACTCACAAAGACAAGCAGAGTGGAAAAAAAACAAGGAAGGGTAGGATCTAACAGTAATCATAATATTGAACATGTATTTCTGATATAAAATCCAATAAAGTACTAAAGTGAAGAACAAAAGTAAAATTCGACATTGCTGGTGTACATGTAAATACAACATGCAGTCACAAGCACAGATGTGAAAAATTAATCAGTAACGGAATTGTAATGTTGTCTGACACCCAGTTCTAAAGTGTCTTTAACTTTGTCTGTGTGGAGTTGTTGCAGCTCTGCTGAAGCTCTCTCTCTCTCCTCTGTGCCAGAGGGAGAACCCTAAAAATACACTCAACACTATCCCTCCCCATCTCTCTTTCTGCCCTCTGTTCCTTTTACCTTCACATCCTTTTCTCTTTGAGGACTCTTCGTGAACTCTCTCAACACTTTGCTCATCTCGCAGCCATGACTCTCACCTTCTGCACCGCTCCAGCTCCGGCTGCTCTGTAACTCCTCATTAAAATCTATTACCGCGTTTGTTTTTCCAGCACTTTGTTTGCATCTTCTGACACAAACACGTCAATAATCCACGTGTGGAAAGAAGGGCAGGTTTTTATGACTCGAGAACTTCAGCATTCATTATCAATTATACAGAAGGGGAACTGAAAGGTGTGAAACATTACACAACACTTCCCAACTTACACTCCTCAACCCGACTTTCTTTTATTAGCTTCGTATTTAGCAAAGCGATAATGCCCTGATGAGTCAAACATGGGACGGAGAGTGTGTTTCTCTTTGTGTTCACTCTGTGATGGCCTGGACCCGAGTATCTGAATCTTCAGTCGTTGTGGTTTGTCTTCACAGGTCCTCTTTTCCAGTTGTTCTCTTCGTCTATTTGAGTGATTCGTATCAGTCCGCACATCAGCAGCAAATCTACTCCCATACTCCCACTCTCCGTGCATTTCACAGCTTTATACCCATTTGTCTTCATGTATTATTGTTTCATAGCAATTAAATATGTAGCCGAGTCTCCTCACACTAATGTAAAGCATGACACTCCTACACACATGAGCATCCCACTTATATGTAGATGCAGATTTATCCCATGTACAAAAAAACATTTGAACTGAATTTTCTCCCTCCAGATGCTGGTTGGTAATCTGAGAGCAGAGAAGCATCCGAAAGCCACAGATCGGAAGCTCTGGGAATATTCAGCAATTCAAATGCAAACATAACATCAGAGGAATTGTTACAATATGTAATGATTTTTCATACTCAAAGTGTTATTTTGCGACTAAATACATGTATTTTCTGTTTTATGTAGAAGTCTACCATATGTGTGGTTAATTTGAATGACTCACCAGCAAAAGATTTATGCTGAAAACGTCCAACAGAAGAAGGGATTCATATAATCATGCATGAAAAGATACATATGAATGATGTGCAAAAGAAAAGACATTCAAGACAAACACTCAAAGCACTAAAAGTACATTATACAATCTGCCAAAGGTTAGGAAACTGAATAAAACTGCTTCACTGTATCTACAGTACGTATGGAACCTTTCACAAACAGATATAATGTGTCTTACATAAAATAAACACAAGTAATTACATCATAATGCAAAAAAAAGGCTTACAGCTAGTTAGACTGAATTAGTACATGGAGAGGAGGAAGGTCATTTTAAGAAACTGTTCATATTGAGGTTATTTTCATGGAAAAAGCAGGCTTTATGTGCATCTTGCTTTTTCAGTATATTCATCCTATGGAAGTAAACAGCGTAAAGCCTTCAAAATCATCCAAATCATCCACTGAAACGGACACTTCACACAATGGGCCAGAAATCTCCAACCATTCCTCTTTTTTCAGTCTTAAGTGTCTTTGACTTCTTCTGTTTTTGCCCAAATTGTACAATGTCTAAATATAAAAATCATATAACCTGCTGTTAGACTTATTAAATACAAAGTGTTCAAAAAGAAATAACATTGATTCAAGACACTGTTTCCAAATCTGCAGCATCATTCCATTTTAAGTAAAAAAAAATGACTGAATAACAGTTTCTGACAAAGTTCTAAAATGCTCACACTTATTAACTTTAGAAACCATTTAATCCTCAAAGTAGCATTTTATTTACGGTTTATTTTTATTTTATTTTTTTACTTAACCTTTATTTAGCCTGGAAGGTCCCGCTGAGATTAAAAACCTCTTTTCCAAGGGAGTCCTGGGATGTTTACCGAGTTCTAGATGCTTCTTCAGTACTGACACGATGAATCCCTTCTTGAACTTCACAATAATATTTCCATCAAGACTAGCAAGCAATAAATGAAGAAAAGTTGCTTCTTTTTTTTTTCGTCTTTGCAAACCTACTATACAACACATGACGTTTGATATACTGCCAGGTAATTAGTATTTCTGTGACCTATCGAATCGGACCAGGCTGGCATTCAGCAAACATTAAGTGCACTGTGTGGCATCCATTAAGCTGTTAATGCCTCTGCAGCTGTGGCACGGCCATCGAGTGGCCACGACACCAATTTCCCTCACAGCAAAAGAACAAATGAGTCAGAATTGTGTTAAAGTACCATCGCAGAGCAACAATATAAGTGACGAAGACCCAACAACCCTGCAGTGCAGGAGGCAAACACCACTGTCCCCGTTTAAAAAAAAAAAAAAAAACTGCATCTTTTTAACAATAAATTTCACATTAATGCTAGAAATCACCATAAGATTCCCTGTATTGTGCAGTCAGTTGTTTTTTCCACTAATCTGAATAAGCGCCACACTTGTTAAAGGTTTCAGGTGGCTTAAGACACTTTTCATCAAAATGCTAATGGTGTAATTGATGAAAACTCTGATTTCAGCATAATTAATTATTCAGTTCCAGATGCCGAGCCCTCCGCTGTCACCGTGCCAGGTGTAACGCTGCAGTCAGAGCGAGGCAGGCAGGTAATGAGGGGTTGTGCAATCAGGAGAAGTGACTATTGATCCGCAGCAGATGCTCTTTTGTGTCTGATTCTAGGTGTGTTTCACATGTAATGAACGGCGTCGGGACCTAAATGTGTGAACACAGTCTCAGAATAAAGATACACATTAATTACTGGATGCAAAAGTAAATCAGTTGGACATCCCTGAGTTCACAACAAAGCCAAAGAACACTCTAAAAGTTAAAGTCAGCTTCGTTTTGAAGGCAGAGTTAAAGTAGGGCAAGAAGTATTTAAAGATGATATGATTGTTTCCTTAAAAAGTTTTCAGTCAGCAGTGTGTCCTCTGAAGTCATGACACACACCTGTGCATTACTGAAACTGCTAAATTGTTGCATCATAAAATAATTTTATTCCTTCAAACAGTAAAGAGAAAAAGAGGAACACATGATTAGAAGACACATCCTCCGCTTTTCAGAACAATATGTACCCAACACTGGATTTCAACTCGGACAAAATGTCCGGGAAGAAAGGACAAGTTATGGTGTGTGTTGCTGGGTGTGTATCACACTTATTTTATGAAGATTAATCCTCTATTGAAAATATATTTGAGATAAGTCTTCGGTTAAGATTATTGATTTGGGCTCGGTCAGCAGTTGGTTGAGGTTAAAGTGAGTAAGTAAATATGGCCGGGTTAACACGACAGTGTTCCAAGTAAAAATGCATCATTTTTACGTTTTCATTTCATGAAAGTTTTGCATTTCCATAGAAACATCTTGATAACGAGGTCCGTTGCTACGGAAAAGGCAGAAGGTAAAAATTAATCTTGTTTTCATGTTGGGCCACTAGTGGGTGCCGTTTGTTGTTGTGGTATAACGTCTCACCAGAGAATGCAATAAGTATGAACAACGGCAAGTACACCGACATTTATTTGGAAAAAATACAGCTGGATTTATGGATGATTCAACTCTAAAACTACCGAGTTCCAGGAGAATATGGACTGAGAGTCATGACACTCTGCAGACAGCCACGGTTGTTACTGTCCGTCTACTCATGCACATTCAGAAGAACTATTCAGCGGCAGTTCATATTTATAATACCTAAAACCACGTGTTGGTATTCGGGACTCAAAACTGCGATTCATATATTTCAGGATGAGGTTACAGTTAAGGTCAATGTGGAATCCAGACTCTTAGTTGTTCTGTTTAAGGTCACAGGAAGGAGGGAGGAAGGATTATGTCAGTGAGAATATCTCAACAGATACAGCTGCAAGTCTGCAAGTGTGTGTATGTGTGTGTTTAAATGGTCATGTGAAGACCTTTAAAAGAGCGATCTTTGATATTTCAGTTGACTGGATACAAGCCTCTTCACTTCTTTAGGACACCCTGCCTGAGTTTCCATGTTACATAACAGGATAAAAGTTCATATGAGAACTCAATGAAAACCCAATATTCTGAAGTATTATGTCAGCAGTGTTCATCTTATCTTACAGCTGTTTCTTGTCAAAGTTGAGAGCTATTCATAAACAGATTAAAATATGCCAGGTTGAATCATGAAGCTACACAAAAAACAGGAACTTTTTTCAGATATTCGTCACCTCACTCATCCCTCATCTCTAATTCTATGGTTAAATTAGTTAAATTAAACCACTGCATACCTCTGGGCCCACAGACCACACACTCCAGATTTTCGAGTTCTCACTTTCCTCAGTGGAACACAAACAATACCAGCTCTGCTGGCACCGCATAATTTGTTTCAACAGTATTTTTGCCACAAAACAAAATCATTACAAAATATTTGCATAAAGGTACATAATGTGGAAAAGACTAAAACAAAATTAGCATCTTTATGAGATTCAACTAAGCTTTTAATCTTGTGTATTGTAATTATGGATATATTGTACTTTAAAATAGGAGAAAACAGAGTGCACTCTCCAAAAAACATCAGAAACATTATTCCTTTACTTGCTGCTTAAACCTTTTTAACAGGCCTGGTTTGACTTTCCAGTTTTTTTACTCTTCCCTAATGCAGTCTCAGCTGTGTGCCTTTCTAATGTACACGATGCTGGAGGGCTGGGAATCCATGCATTGAGTGACAAAGCAGCACATGTCCCACACTGAAAGTCTCCTGTTGTTCAGCGTGCCCCAGAGCACTCAATATCCTTTTCTTTGACGTCTCTATTGACTGCCCTCTACAGTACTAACACATGATCGCTCTCCAGTTACAGCTGGAAATTGATCACAGGAGCAGGACAGCGGTGAAGAGCAGTGTGTGCGGAGCATTGTCTTCATGTCAGTGTTGACATTATGCAAAACAGGAGAGACTCCTTTATTTACTGGCATTGATATGAAGCCACTCATAATCCGTTCTATGGGAAGTAGCGATGTTATCTTTATGTTTTTTCAATGAAGTAGCTAAATAATGCTAAATGTCTCCATACATTCATCACATTTACACACAATAACTGAGGGCCACTGCTGGCAGTATCATCTTCATTGGAGCACATTTAGTTCTGGAAATGTGTTTATCGCAAATATTGATCCAGGTTAAGCAGATCCACCGCCCCCACATGGAGGTAAATCTCTATCTGAAGCATTTCAAAAACCTCACAAACAAACTGACACTCGTCTGACAGCACTTCTGCTCATATTGACTGCAAGTCAAAATATCATGAAAGGTCTTCAGCTTCTTTGAGTACAATAACTGTTTCATTTGCTGCTGATCCCCCCCCCCCCCCCCATCACCACCATCTGTCCTTCTTTTCCATAATTAATTCACCTAAATCTCACTTTACAACTTGATACGCTTGTGAAGATTTCCACTCAAGCAGAGTTATTACAGCTATTTTCACCACTGATGAACTTGTCTGTCTTTATTGATTAAAGTTCATCTTTAGAAGGAATAATTAAGCGGCTGAGTTTCTGCCACTTATCCAGGTCTGGCTATATTGTCAAAAATATTCAGTGTTTCTCCTTCCCTCAACCTCCGCGGGGGATCGGGAGGCATTCCCATATCTGATGAAACACACCTTCCCTCCAGAGGATCTCACTCTGGATCTGCTCCGAACTGAACAGGTTTCATGAACTGTCATCACCAAATACAAGAGACACTTTCAGAAAGTAACTTGTCATAATGCTTACTCTCTAGCTGATAAAGAATAAAGATGTCAAATACAAACTGCATTCATTGATGCTGAGCCCAAACTTAAGGAATTTCATTTAGAAAATCCAGCTTCACACAGAACTCAGAGATCCTGTTGCAGAGTACATTTGCACACAGCAACAGGCGCACAAATGTAACAGCACAACTAAAGACAGAAAAGCAATAAAAGTCAATACAAGCACATCTGCAGAAGAACTTCACTTTGCTGAAGTGTGGAATGAGAGACTCGATCAACAATGCAATCTGGCGGAAAACTGGAGAGCCAGTGTTGATGCTACTGAACAGCATCTGCTATTTTTCATTTCTAAAGAATCAAATTTCGCTCCTCTGATTCTCGAGTGTGCATTCT
Source organism: Salarias fasciatus (assembly GCF_902148845.1). Taxonomy (NCBI): domain Eukaryota; kingdom Metazoa; phylum Chordata; class Actinopteri; order Blenniiformes; family Blenniidae; genus Salarias; species Salarias fasciatus. The sequence continues at coordinate 20,967,351 of NC_043746.1, read as the reverse complement.
GATTAAAGACATATTTCAGCAGGAATCCAGGGTGCAAATTCAGTCTTTAAAGACAAAGAGCTGAACATCATCACGGGAGCAGTGGAGCTGACGAATCCTGACACCCACACTGATCTGATGGAAACGGCCTGTAAAATAGCTGCGCTCCGGTCTGTCTAATGCAGGCATCGTAGGCGAGCAGGTGAGAATTTGAACCGTAAACGATACAGCCGTGCCCCTCCCACTGGACAGGAGAACACACTGTACCTGCACCTCAGATCAAGGCATGCCGAATCCCCACAAGTCTGACCAATAATACTGCAACACAATACGAATCGTAAAAGTTACTGATTTGTCAAGAAAACGTATCTGACTCAAAGTAGAAAACGACAGGAAAAGCCTCACTTATGTGTGAAGGTCTTCATATGGTTGAAATCTACAATAATATCACAAAATCTGCCTGATTCAAACAATTAGAGGCATTTTGCATTCACTCAATCACTGGAAATTCTATTTTGCTTCAGTTTTCTCAGATGACAACCACCAGCTGAAATAATGAGAAGAAGGATTCTTCACCACCCTCCTTGGACCCCAATACAGCAAATCGTTTGAGGAAATTATTTTTTTAAATCACATTCTAAATATGACAATTATCTTCACAAAATGCATGTGAAGCTATTAACCAATAAAGATCGAGCTTTAGCACAATATGGATCGATATTCCAACAGCTTTTCAATTGATCAAAAACCCTCCCTGAAGAAAATTGCTCTTCAGAATTTTTTTTTTTTTTTTCATTTTTCTATTTTCCTGAAACTATTCGATTAGGTTTTGCACCAAGAAAACAACTATGAGCACTCCTGACAGAGGACAGAAGTGACTCCCTCATTAAAGCCACACTCCAGCTCCATCACTTTCCCTGATCAGGAAAACCCACAGAGGCGCTCCGGCGCCCATTAATCAGCCCATCTAACGCATTTTCCACCGTTCATTCACAGGATGCTGCGGGCTGCCCGCAGACTCCCCGCTTCCCAGCGCGCACGCCGGGAAAGCTGGTCGTCAATCCGTGCCGGAGATCCACAACCCTAATTAACAACAGATTACCGATCGACAAACAAGAGGCGCGCCTGAACCGCAAATCCCCGCCGGACACCTCCGGGAATCGGGTGTATGGAAACGCATGTATGTAATCCGCATCCAGACAGATCGATGTGATGCTGGCAGAAAGCGATCCCCAAATGTGGAGGTCAAAACATTCAGACCTTTCAAAAGCGTGAGCGATAACGCACGTGGTGAACACCGAAAACGACATCAAACTTTGGTAGATGTTTAAAGTTAATATGGAGAGTCAAAATCAAAAGCGAATATAATGTATTTGCTTAACTTTAAGTCATCCAAACGCACAGTGACTCATAAGAAGTGAACAGGAATTCAGATGTTCATGTTTGGATTTGTGTGGAATTAAATCTATTTGGACAAACTGAGCACCATCAAGGAGACTGGAAACCCACACGCGTGCACCACAAACTCCAAATATCAATGCTTGAGAGAATTTCCTCCCTCTGAGGTAGGTCAGCTTTGTCTTAGAGGTCAAACGTTGAGAGGAATAAACCCATGAATTAACAGCGAGTCAGTTAATCTGCGGGAATAAAGTGGCTTCAACTCACCATTTCTCTGTGGAGGCTCCGGGTGTTGGGAGCATGTCACGACGCTAAATCCCCACGGGCAAGAGTCACATTGCTCTCCTGTGTGAGTGCAAACTACTGACAGGAGCTAAACAAGTGAAAGTAGAACAGCCGGAGGAGTGAAGTGATGAGCGGAGCGCAGCGCTGGATCGCTGCAGGCTGCGCGCAAACACAGGCAGTGGCGAGCGGCCGGTGCGCGCCCGGTGACACCGGGGCGAGACAGGCGGTGGAGTAAAGCCCCCTTGGGGAAAAAGATGGAGAAAAGTCGTGTGGAGGAGAGCCCGACCTCGTAGGAATGTTCGAGACGCGTCGCGGAGGCTGCCCGGAGAAGACTGCGCGCAGTCGGCAGCGGCGGAGATGGTGCGCTCTGCCGCCGCGACTTCACTCCGAGCGGACATTAACCCGCTCCGCTCTAGTCCCTCCTCCCCGGTCCTAACGTGAGGGGAAGCATCTCGCTCTCCCCCCCCTCCGTCTCTCACCCACGCACTCTCTCCGTCATTGACATATACGTTTGACTGGCATGATCCATTCGGTCCACGTTGTCCCCATTTAAGCGCGCGCTGGAGTGGAAGAAAGGACATGTAACAAGGCTACACTTTGACCTTTACTGCTTGGACACGTTCTGTAGCATTGAATGTATCTCTGCATTATGTAATTAAAGTCTGTTCATTTTGTTACAGTAACAATAATTTACAGCACATTAAAGTGTAGCATTAACTTAAACTGTATCTTTATTTTTCACAAATAGCAGCTGTAAACCAGTATGATGTGCAATCATGCAGTCATGTCAGATTTTACATGAAGATCTGGTTGGATAATGGACACATTTCTGTCATTTGATTTTGACATTCAGAGAAGAAATATAAAGAAGCTTCCCATCTGGTCTCATTACACTTGATTACAGCTCTACCCAAAAAAAAAAGGGCCCCACTTTCAAATCTATGCTTGAAAAGTTTTCTAACAATCCAGAGTATTGTATATCAACAGTAACATTCAGCTTCAATAATTTCTTCCTTCAGTGACAAACTGTCAACAACTAAATCGGTGCTTTTGTGTTTTGTATTGACACAGCTCTGTGTGTGTTTTGATTCCCCTGTAAATGTCAGGTTTGTTAAAGACACAGACACTTCTTCAGATTTATTTTCTGTACCTCCTCGACCATATAAAAAGAAGCCAGTCTTTCAGCTCAGAAACTTCAGGTGTCGTCATAAGAAAAGGAAGTGGTTTTAATCTCCACAGCTCTCTCTTAACTTCTGTGACTCATCCGTCCGTCCGTTTGTCCCCTGGCCTCCTTTCATTGTCATTTATTGCGCATTACATCAAACAAAACAGCGTCTCATCATTCCATATCTGTTTATTACTCTCCCCCCTGCCTGTCTTAGTCGAACTCATCCTCATTCTCTCAGACGTTCCCTCACTCGAGCCAGCTGGTCACAAAACTGTCTCCTTTTCATGGCCCGTAGCGATAATTCCGCCTTGTGTCAGTTTCTCTTCGCAATGGTTGGATTATCACCCCAAGTTGTTTTTCCATTTTGTTAATGTCTAAAAGTTCCCATGCATTTCAAGGAAGAATTAACAAATACAGCTGGCAGTGCAATGCTGAGAATGTGAGAATGTAATTTCCTCAAAATTAAAAAGGACAAACCCTATTAGTACAAGCTGACTCATCGTCAGAAGCCTCTGATGCTGCGGCACACTGAGGGAAACTCATATCTCGTTTGATGAAACTGTTTGTTCTTAGGCTAAAACAGTTAAAGAGTAGCATTGCAGACCAGTGGCGAATATCATTTCATCAAGTTCTGTTGGCTGGATAGATGGCCCTCAGCTCATCTAGTGTCCCACCCATAACTCCATCATTGATAGCACACTGACAAGAATCCTCCAAAGAACATTGAAGCAACTAAAAAACTACTCTGAATATCACCAAAACTGTCAGAATAAAATTAACCGAACCTGAGCTTCCCTCTTTTCATGTTCATAGAAATAACAAAAGGGACCCTGCAGTAGTTCACAACAACAGAAATGATATATTAACACACGCAGGGAAAAAACTACACCTGAAGTTTATTTCACCAAGACAACAGCTCAACAGTATTAATTGAACTTTACTGGACTTTCTGGCCCTGGCACACAGGAGTTCTCTACAGTTCTTCTGTCTTCCTGCTGCTGTTACAGAAAGTTGTGGCACATTCATCATTGTAACCAGAAACACAGTTTTGAACTGTTGCAGTAAAGTGGAGCACCCAGAGAAAACTTGCACCTTGAAAATTCTCACTGTAAAGCCTGTTTGTTCATAATAAAACAAAAGTGCAGCTGATTGGTTCATTTCCATAAAATCAAAGACAACAATGTCAATACAGACAGTCAGGTGTTTAAACAGAGTGCATGGACTGTGGATGAGGCCAGCCAAAGGAAGCATGCAGAGTTCAGACAGGAAGACTTTTCTGTTTATGTGAACAAACTTACAGATTGTGAAGAGTCACCAAGTTTCCTTCCGATGCACCGGCTCACTTTTCTTCCAGCTCATCTCAGAGATTCAGCAGTCAGTTCAAAGTCCATCCAGCTGGTTCTTTTCTGAACAGATTCCTCTTTTTCTGTCTTCAGTTTGTCCTTTTAAGGACACCTTTCAGGAACCTGAATGATTGTTTACTTGCACTCCTTGCTTGTCTCTCTTACGTGTGAGATTTTTTCTCCACAGGTGTGCGTCGTTTTCCCCTAACCTCATTTCCCCACCCCTTCACTTCCAGGAAGTCAGGAACTTTTTTAAACCATAATAATATTTCATTCTTTCATCTGTCGCTCCCTGGAGTCTGTTTGGTAAACTAACCATGGAAGAGGAGAGAGAATAGACATTGAGTCAATGCAAATTGACTCAATTATCTTCAGTCTCAATAATAGTCTTTCAGCTTTTAACTTTCCCCACTGGGGGCCACATACAGAAATAAACATGAACTTAAGCATTTTTTGAAGAGCAGAGGAGGGGGACACACATTTTTTCAAACTTTTAAAGCATAAGTGTCATGTTTTGTCATGATTCTCAGAGATCTTAAAGATCCTTCATAAGCACCAAGTTCAGTGTCACACAAGTTATTTTCCATGTAATTGCCTATTAAAGGGTTGATAAAATACAGTTATGATGCTAAACTAAACTATAAATAAAGTTTATATTCATTTTGAATGTTCAATAAGTGGTCTGGCTCCTGTGATGAGCCCATGGCCTCATAGCCTTGTACAATTGATTTAGGAAACGAGAACCACTTGAACCACTTGCATTTGTTGTGACCTATAAAACTCCAGACATTTTACATGGTGGGTGGAGAGACATAAATGACTCTTAATGTCATTATGCTTGTTCACTAATAACGTGAAAGTAAATCCAGCAGGTCATAATGATCACTGGACCTTGTTGAAAACCCTGAATATGTGGAACATTGTTTTCTCTCGCCAGATCATTGAACTCCACTCTCTCTTTTACTAGATGTAGGTAAACAAAGAAATAGCAACAAACCCAGAAAATGACAACCTCAAATATGTTTTGAGGAGAGTTTGTCCCCAGCCTCTGAGGGTCTGTGTGTTGTGGCGTCCTTTGGCAAGACGATAAAACCCAAATTGCCCCCCACGGGCAGGGAAGCTGTTTGCATGGCAGGATGCAATATAATGATAATGTTTTAAACTGAAACCTTTAAATATTTGTGAGGTTATGTTTATGCCTTCAGTGTTCCTTTTTTGTGGTCCATTGTAATTTGAAGTCATAATTTTATGCTGTAATGTTTTTCTGTTGACATTATAAACATTTAGCTTCTTTTATTATATTTGGAATTGAAATTGTTTGAAATGTATTTGAAATAAACGCTGTATTTTTTTTTTTTTTTTACCCATTTTGCTCTCGTATGTATTGGTGTATCTCAAGTAAAGTCAAAGCTTGCTTTATATCACATTATTCTTATGGACAGACTTGTCTGGGAACAGCAGGCCTACTTTTTAATGATTACTTAAAGAAGTGAGAATCTGGAGCCACCGTGGTCACAAGATGGTTCATGACGGTACGTAATAGAGTGAAGGCAGCACTCAACAGAGACCTTGATCAGCGCCTCTTTGTTTCCCTTCAGTTTTAATGAGCACAGACGCATTGAAAAATACATGATTCTTGAGGTTTGAAGTCAAGCATGTGATGAACCTCGAGTGTAACTCAAGTCAAGAAGAGGGATGAAGGTATGTGGCTTCAAACTCCAGAACACAAAAAGTCAAATATATGTTATACACAAGGAAAAAGCAAGGCCGGGCAAATGTGTTTAGCACCATTCAAGAAGAAATGCATACAAAAGATGGTCATTAGGGATGAAAAAAGTAGAATCATTACTGATTTGTGCTCCTCACTCTCACCTGCAGCTTATTAAAAAGGCAGCTCGCCTCTGAAGATTGGGCTGAAATTCACTAAATGATAAAGATTTGCTTTCTTTTCTTTCCTTTATTTTGAGAGTTGCCAAGGCCAAAACAGGTGAAAAACCTTAAAACACAAATAGTTCAAGAAAATGTACACCAACATCAACATAGCGCAAAACGAAGAACATCATTTTTAAACTACTAGACCTACAAATTAACCTTGAGAATAAGGAGAAAATACCAATATTTAAAGGTTGCACATTGCCGTGGTCGAGTAATGAGCAATAATCAGTATTTGCATAACAAAATAAAATCTGTTTAAAGAGTTGCACAAAGCATAGCAGACCACAAATATGTCTGCTTGTCATTTAGAAGAAGTAAAACATGAATTCATTGTTTTATTTGTTGATTGCAGAAGGAAATGATTGTATTCTGACTCCGTGTCTCTGTCCGCCTCTCCCATGCCTCCTGTCAGACGTCTATAAAGCTCAACCTAATCAACCATTTACAAGCTTCCCAGGAAGCATCAAAAAACAATCTCCTATTCTTTTCGAGTGACTTAATTCAATGTTCAACTGAAGAGGAGACTTCAAAAAGGCAGACGGTCTCCCACATAAGTGGATTTCAACTCCTGTAAAGATCATTACTTTTATGGGTATGTCTCCAAAAATAGGTTTGATTTGATTTAGTAGAATTTTTTTGCTGTTTTCCACTGATCTAACCATTTACCTTCCTTTTGGGATGGTTTCATGAACACTAATGGCTTGGATACTCATAAAAATGTCAGCTATTTTGCAAAGATTCGTGGCACAACTCTGTCATTTTAAAACTGAAGTTGCGAATTAAAAATCATGAGTGCAATGAACTCGAAGGAATCGGAATAAAAAATAGATTCAAAGAACACAAAACTATATAATTCCTTGAAAAATAATTGAATATATGCAAATGTTTCTAAAGAAAAGCCATCGCCAGCATTAATCTTTCCCTTTAAAACTCCAATCTCCTGTCCTCTGTTAATTCAGTCTATCAGTGAATGTCTGGTTTATTATTTGTATTTTCTACAATGTTTTTATTAATCTTACTATGACCTATTTCAGATATAGTCTGTCTTCGATCTCGGACTCCTGATTCGTAAACTTATCATCACAGAGCTCTACAGAAGCCCAGAATAAGGTATTCCTTTGAATCCTCCGTTGGAAAAAGAGAGCTTCATATCGTGCAACGCTGCACACAATCAGTGTAAAGCAGTGTTTGAATTGCGTGTAAAGTGCCACATGCACAGAGAAGGTATTTTTATTGATCTAAATATTGTCACATGACCACTTTTTTCATGTGACCCTGCCTCCAAACCATGAGTGTCGCTCAATAAAAGTGCATCTATCGACTGTTTGAATCACAAATTAATAAGATGAACTCAGTGTGAACCGACGTACACAAGACGGCTGTCAACGTCACTCGTATCAATTTCAAGACTGCTTCTCACATCTTATTCTCTTTCTCTTATTTTAGAATGACTCCGTTCTCTCTTAAATCAGGGACTGCTGGCTTTTTTTAGATCGGCTGATACAAGCCAGACAGAATTTCTTCCTGAAGGTCGAACCTTCTTTTCACAGATGCGGATCATATTGAATTTGTTATCTCATCCACTTTTTCATTCTTCTTTTTGTTTATCCATTTTTCTGATGACTTTTTACTTTAACTTCCGACATGCATACAAATGTCTACACTTTCTGCAGTTTATATTCCTCAAACTGGCCAGTAACTTGTTTAAAATCCTGGAGATGATTCAGAGCTACAGTGAAATGGACTAAAAAGGTGCGACACTGGGAGGTTTCCAAAGTAAAAGTGCAGACGTTTAAAGTTAAATAGTAATCACATCACGCTGTATTAATTATAGATGAATGACACGACTTCTTCATTTGAGCCTAAAGATGAAAGTCTATCAAAATGTATATTATTTATATATATATATATATATATATATATATATATATACAGTGCATCCGGAAAGTATTCACAGCGCGTTACCTTTTCCACATTTTGTTATATTACAGTCTTATACCAAATTGGATTCAATTCATTTTTTCCCTAAAAATTCTACACACAACACCCCATAATGACAACATGAAAAAAGTTTTTTTGAGATTCTTGAAAATTTATTAAAAATAAAAAACTGAGAGACCACATGTACATAAGTATTCACAGCCTTTGCTTAATACTTTGTTGATGCACCTTTGGCAGCAATTACAGCCTCAAGTCTTTTTGAAAATGATGCCACAAGCTTGGCACACCTATCTTTGGGCAGTTTTGCCCATTCCTCTTTGCAACACCTCTCAAGCTCCATCAAGTTGGATGGGGAGCGCCGGTGCACAGCCATTTTCAGATCTCTCCAGAGATGCTCAATTGGATTCAAGTCCGGGCTCTGGCTGGGCCACTCAAGGAGATTCACAGAGTTGTCCTGAAGCCACTTCTTTGCTATCTTGGCTGTGTGCTTTGGGTCGTTGTCCTGCTGAAAGATGAACCGCCGCCCCAGTTTGAGGTCAAGAGCGCTCTGGAGCAGGTTTTCATCCAGGATGTCTCTGTACATTGCTGCATTCATGTTCCCCTCTATCTTGACTAGTTTCCCAGTTCCTGCTGCTGAAAAACATCCCCACAGTGTGATGCTACCGCCACCATGCTTCACTGTAGGGATGGTATTGGCCTGGTGATGAGCAGTGCCTGGTTTCCTCCAAACAAAACGCCGAGCATTCACACCAAAGAGTACAATCTTTGTCTCATCAGACCAGAGAATTTTTTTGCTGATGGTCTGAGAGTCCTTCAGGTGCCTTTTGGCAAACTCCAGGCGGGCTGCCATGTGCCTTTTACTAAGAAGTGGCTTCCGTCTGGCCACTCTACCAAACAGGCCTGATTTGTGGATTGCTGCAGAGATGGTTGTCCTTCTGGAAGGTTCTCCTCTCTCCACAGAGGAACGCTGGAGCTGTGACAAAGTGACCATGGGGTTCTTAGTCACCTCTCTGACTAAGGCCCTTCTCCCCCGATTGCTCAGTTTAGATGGCCGGCCGGCTCTAGGAAGAGTCCTGGTGGTTCCAAATGTCTTCCATTTACGGATGATGGAGGCCACTGTGCTCATTGGGACCTTCAAAGCAGCAGAAATTTTTCTGTACCCTTCCCCAGACTTGTGCCTCATCACAATCCTGTTTCGGAGGTCTACAGACAATTCCTTTGACTTCATGCTTGGTTTACGCTCTGACATGCACTGCCAACTGTGGAACCTTATATAGACAGGTGTGTGCCTTTCCAAATCAGGTCCAATCAACTGAATTTGCCACAGGTGGACTCCAATTAAGCAGTAGAAGCTGATATGGAATAATGCTTTGTTTTCAAAGTTCTCAGGAACACAGTGTGAAGGCCGCTCTGTTTTGTCTCTCTCTCTCTGTCTCTCTCTCTTTCTCTATTCTGTCTCTCTCTCTGTCTCTCTCTCTTCTGTCTCTCTCACTTTCTTCAGCTGACTTTTTTGATCTCAAGGATGATCAGTGGAAACAGGATGCACATGAGCTCAATTTAGAGCTTCATGGCAAAGGCTGTGAATACTTATGTACATGTAATTTCTTTGTTTTTTATTTTTTAATAAATTTGCAAGACTCTCAAAAAAACTTTTTTTCATTTTGTCATTATGGGGTGTTATGTGTAGAATTTTAAGGGAAAATAATAATTGAATCCGATTTGGAATAAGGCTGTAACATAACAAAATGTGGAAAAAGTTAAACGCTGTGAATACTTTCTGGATGCACTATATATATATATATATATATATATATATATATATATATATATATATATATATATATATATATATATGAAATAATGAGATTCTTGAAGTTGGATAGATACTTCAAAATTATACCATAAACTCTTACTTCCTTGGCAAGTACATTCCATTTTTTTCCATGTTTATCTCTTTAAATAGGAAAACAAAAACTTTGCACTAATCATAAGCCTATTTAATGTAATTTATGCAAAAGAAAATGACAGAGTTATTTTATCATTTGTTTATATTGCAGATTCACTGATGATGATGAATCATTCACACTCAAACCTGCAGGTGTTTGTGAAAGCAAATGTACAGTTGAAATGCTTGGTGTCAGTTCATACCATTTTATTTCCCTTAAAAATGTTATATATGCATTACCTGTCTTAGAAATAAGTTGAAATTGTGAAGCGCTTATATGGTATGCTTTCATATCTTAAACATATTCATAGTAAATAGTAAAGGTTTTGCATAAAAATGAAGGCTTCTCTGTTGGTGCTCTCTGTCCTGTTCTTCTTTAATGAACTTGCAGGTCTACAGTGAATTGTTGCCTAGCTACTTTTAATAGTCGGACGAGATGTGCAGAGCGGCCAAACTTCCATCTCTCCTGATGAACTGAAATAGTTCTGGGAATGCTTCTTCATTTGCAAAATAATGGATAAACCTGCTCCTCTGCAACTCAATTTAATTTCTGCTTATTGTAAAATGAAGGAAGCTGCAGGATGCAATGGCTTTGATTGTTGTCATTGTTCACACAACAGGCTCTGGTACACTGCTCTGATTGTTTTGTTTTTATCTGTTTTTGATGTTCTTGTGGTTTTAATAGAGGGAAAATTGAAGAGCGGTATGACTCTCTCACTTGAGCAGATGATCGTTTTGAGCATTGATTACTGCTTAATTTTAAAATGTGAATGTCACGCCATGAGTCCTGACCTTCCAGCTGTAACGCTGCAGGTTACAGCTAATGTTGTCTTTTTATGTCAGTGTAATTGGATTCTGAGGTTTCAGCATGCATCAGTGAGTGAAGTGTATCGTTCTCTGTCTACCTTTTCATTTTCTAACTTTGGATTATTTGTTTTTGGTGTTTCATAACAGGAAATAATTTATTTCAAATATATATAATTAATTTCCTCCAAATGTTTTCTTTTCTACTCCAAATAGGTATGTTTTTTTGTGACTGAATTATTATTCAAAAGGTATCTGCAGCACTCATTAAATGGATTTATGGTTCACAACAGTTCTTCACATCATATATCACAATGCTTTTTTTCTGTATCCTTAAAAGTTTAGTAGAATTACATTTTGTTGCATTCTTTCCTTGAATGTTGCAGAACTTGAAAGAAAAACTACACATTTTGGGAGAAAACATGGAAAAATATCTGTCCCTAGTAAAGAATACCAAGCATGGCAAGTTTAGCATTCCCTGACAATCACACTAAATGATCATCTGCAAACAGGGATGCTTTTAAACATGGATACAAAGTTTGTCACTTTTATTGGTACCTAAATATTTGATTCTGGACTATATTACCTAATTAACTAATCTGCTGTTTCAAGTGAAGGTGTCATTAGGAAGTAGAGCGGGCAGGTGGAGAATTTCGAGCACTTGAATGTAACATGAGGGAGCTCAAGCTTTCAGTGACCCTAACCCTAGCCCAAATCTCAATTGCTGTAGAAACTCATGTTAAAACCGTAATATTCTTATTTGCATAATAAAGACCACATCATGAGCACATAACTGCAGTGAATAAAGAAAGACAACCGGCAATAAAACAGGCCCCCAAAAAACAGTGCAATAAGACAACAGTGCAAAAAAAGTTATTCAGTATAAACACGAAACATGACCAACCAAACACCTAAATCGAGCTTACTGCTGTGAAATTGTTGATTAAAAACTATGCAGGCTGCCTAACTATAGCTTTTCTCTCTCGCTGACCCACAAACACACATCGAACCAGTGAATTCTAGCCAATTAGTGACAAAGGAGTGCGGCTCATGGCGTTATCATATGGTCAATATGGCTCATATAACAAGCTGAGTCGGGGTTAGGAAATGGGTGTCGATAGTTTCTAAAAACACAACACATGTTGTGAAAACCAGTCCAAATCTTACCAATCCGCTCAATGCTATTTTTTTAAGCCCAACGGGTTCAAAAGAAGCCCAAATGGGCGGAAACCCGTCCACTATGGCAACACTGTTGTGGAGTGGCTCCCTTTAAAGACTGTGCTGCTACTGGGAGAGCGAGAGGAGAGGTAATCAGCAATCATGAGTCACAGGTGTTCTCTGTTTTTCCTCCCCAGCGGCCATCTCCATCACCTCCCTGCCCTGCATCCAAGCTCAGCCACGCCCTATCACCACAACGAACACATCATTAAAATATCAATATATCCAATGAAACATTAATAAAGATTTCATGGAGATAACCAGAAGGAGTCAAAATTTTGGATCTCAAACACCAAATAGAAAATGATTATGGAATTACCATCAGATGTCATAATGAAATGATACAGCGGTTATTGTGGTTTAGAGTGAAGCCATCAGTTTATAATCAGCAAACATTTTAGCACAACGCTCTATTTTTTATTACTGTAGGTGATGCAGTCACCGAAAAAAAGGTGATATGATTAACAGGTAAGTTCAAAAAGGCTAACAAATACAAGTGCTGCACCTACTGACTAAGAAAATGTGTTTCATTTTTCTTTATTGAGAAAATGTAGATGTGTTTTTAGCCATAATTCCAGACTAGATTCAGTGCATGTTTACTAGTTAAAGACCTGCAGCTCAATGAAACAACAAAGCACAAACAGTGAGGTTAATGGTTCAATTGTTTAAGCAGATTAGTATTTCTGGGGAACTTCGGCATCAGTATTCATGACACATGTTTCAACTTGGCACGGTGTAACTCTTGACTAGAAAATGCAAAGTGTGAAACAATCTGCTGTACATAGCAATTTCTGGTGCACTGAGACAAAGCAGCAGGTCAGCAGAAAGCCTGTTTGGTTGTTTGAACATGTGGACATGAAGCTCTGCACTGATTCTTCAACTACTTCCCCAAAGTCTCCTCAGTAGGAAGAACATCTCTTTCAATCTGACTGCACCAATAAACAAACGGAAACAGAACGTTTCTGCAGCATGAATTGTCTTACACTGGAAAACACAGATGTAATGATGCCTTGCTCATTTGTGCGTTCACAGCTGGAAAGACTCCAGCTCCCATGACTCTTAGGGCACACATAAAAAAAAAGTTTCTAAGTGAAAACTATAAATTTAGCTGTTGTTTTTTTTTTTTTTTCTTTTGCTTATCGTTTATGTGACTTGCAGCATTTTGTGTTGCAGAAAACTGCACTATTGGAAAATGGCTACTGGAGTTATTAAAACAACTTCATCTCTGTCTGAACAGAGAAATCCAAATCTTTGTGGAACGTGTGATGCCTGCACATGTGCACAACAGTTAGCTGGAGTCAATAGTTTTTCTCGTCACACGTAAGCAGATTCAGAGATTCAGAGAGTTTTTGTGCTGCTGCTTTTCAATTTAACAACACCTCTCCAACAAAGTCTACATTTGCTAACATACACTAAACCAACACGGTGTTTTACAGGCTTGTGAACATTGTAGCAACACAAAACCACTCAGCTGACTAAAGGAAAACGCAGTAGTCAATATTTCTTGGGGTACCTTTGTCAAAAAATGGGACCGAACATCAAGCATGTCCAGAAGACAAGCAGACGAAAAAACAAGCAGAGAGGTCACACAGGAAAATATCAGTCTAACACAGAGATGCGAACTCTGACACCAGCTGTAGCTTTGACATGAGACTATTGATTTAAACCACCGTATCAATATCTGACCTTTGGGCTAAATTCAAATGCAGGCTTTTGTATATGTTTGTGAAATTGAAGAAGCAAACAAGTTGGTGGAGATCACTGGAGCAAACCCTCAGCTCGAAGAGGGAATGGCTTCTAATGACAAAGCTTTCAAAGTGGCTCACATTTAGTTTCCACCAACTGAATCACATGTGCGTCGTTTTAAACAGGAGCTTTTGAAATATGTTTAAAAAATTGTAGCACTCAGAATGAATGTTTGTTTTTTTTTTTTTTTAATGACTCCTGAATAAATAAATATGAGCTGGAGACAAGATGAATGTTTAACAAAAGCAATTTCCCTCTCAGGATCATTCGTTTACTGTAGTAACGAAATTCAAAGTTTATGAACTACCATAGAAGAAAATCATGAAAATATTGAAAGGAATATCAAGAATTGTCCTCTAAATCACCAAAATAATTTTTGGTTACACATATGAAGATTTATTGTGTGATGTGTTTGAAGCACATTAATCAGCCAATATATGTAAATACATGATTTATATAATACAATATCCATGTTTATAAGTGCTCATTGCAGTTTTTAACAAACTATGTGTCACATTAAGGTAAGGAAGGTACAGGGAGGTCGAGCCGAAGAGCCAGGTACTGCCGGAGATGTGAGTTAAATTCATATATCATTTTCCATCAGAAGAAACAACAAAGTCCACAAAGGGAGGAGTCCACCATGGACCCAGAAGCCAAAAAAAAAAAATTCCCAAATCCTGCGAAGCTACTGCACCAGAGGACAGAGGAGCAGGAGCAGGTCATGAACATGCTACACAATGCGAACACGGACACATTTCAGGAGACAAGACGGTCCGACCACCAGAACACAGACAGAGAGCCTGAAAGTCCAGAGTACCAGGCGACTGGAGTGGCTCAATCAGGCACAGATGATCGACTTCAGGGCAGGGAACAGCAATCAGACATGAAGAGAGACAATGTTAGAAACACCACAGACACAGACGGGACAAAGCATCAGCCATGACACTTTGCTAAGAATGATAAGTTGTGGACACTGTAACAAGTTTTTTTTTTATAGTTTTTACAGCATTCTTACTGTAAATTGACCAGATCCTAACTGCATGGTTAAATGGTTAAAATTCCTTGGTATGTGATTTTTACAGTAAATATATCTTGATCTGATTCAAAACACGGAAATTTTGCATGGGCCTTTTCCCAACAGACCACTCAACTTCTCGTGAACAAACCTTTGCCCAGAGGATATTTTCTTTATCCTTTGTCTTCACTAATGTAACATTTTGTTGAAGTTTACCGTCTTAATTTAGTTACACACATTCTTATTTTCACATAAAGTTAGTGTAAAAAAGTTATTGTGTAAGAAAGACAACAGAAGGATACCCCTTATTCAGCATGCTATATGTGTGTACCATTACTCAGATCAATGTTTATGAGGATGATGGAGTAACATCACCTCACTGAAAGTGTTGCAGTCATTAGCACTCTTGCCTCACACTTTCAATCTTCCTATTAACCTATCATGGCTGAGCCCCGCCCCTTTACCTGTCTATTTAGCCTCCTGTCTGTCACTCTAATGATTGCTCATGCTTGAATATGCACAGCTCATGCCCGTGCCCGTGCCCGTGCCCGTGCGTGGGTTTCCTGGTTCCCTCCTGGTACTCCTACTTGCTCCTACAGTCCATAAACATGTGTCAAGTAAATTGCCTCTCGGTGTGCGTGGTTGTCTGTCCATGGAGACCAGTCCAGAGAGATTTCTGCCATTTAAATGATTACTTTAGTGTCTTTTTTCAGTTGTCTAGTATTTGCTGTCGTATTTGCGGTAAAACAACGCAACAGTCTGTGTTATTACTGGAATGATAGTACTGTGGTTATAGCTGTAATAATCACAGTATTTCAATGTACATGCTGTAGACGTTATTACAGTGCCACCAATTGGTTCTGCAGTTTATGGTTAAATTGTTTGTGTATAGGTATTGAATTGATATCATTCTATAAATACTCAGAAATATATCATTTGTTTGTTGAAAGTTATAATTTGTATTTTCTTTCAAAAGATTCATATTTTCAAATAAATGAAAACAGTGACTGTGGAAGGATAAGGCATCAGCACATTTCAGTCACAGTTTGTATCAATTTCTCATGTAAACACAGAAATGAGAGGATTTACTTGTTCAAAAGTTTTTTCCTGTTTGTTCTTTGATTCAGATTTTTTTCTCATAGTTTGATTCATTCACTCACATGGCTACCAAATGAAAACAAAGCAAAATAATAAAAAAAAAAAACTAACTAATATTTACCAGCACATTGAAGCAAACAGTTCCATTTTGAGAGGACACATATTTCCCCTGCCTGTCACATGCTGGCAGTGATTTAAAGCCACTGTTAAAAACCTCTGCCTGTTTCACTTTGTACAGATGTTTTTTTTTTTTGGTTTGTTTTCCCTCTAATTCCCTGTGAACCCGGTGACTCTGATGAAGACGCTCAGCAACACGTGGGCACGGCGTGCGTCTTTCCACCGAAATGCCATAATGCTGGTCTGTGCTTTCCAATGTGAAAACACAATTTTTAATCATTTGTGGCTGTTTGGGAGTCTGAGTGAAGCCGGCAGTTGTTTTTGTGGAGGCGGCACAGATAAGGACAGTCAGACAGGACCGGCTTGCTTTCATTGTGCTGGCAGGAGTTGAAATCAGGCCTTCTGTCGAGGGTTTTTTTTTTTTTCTTCTTCTTCTTATTTTGTAATTCCCATTTCTCTTTTCATCATATCTGCCTCACTTTCTTCCATTCTTCTCATTTCTTTGCTTTATTTCCAACTTTTCTCTGCATCTCTGCTCCGTCTTCAATTTGTCTGCTGGTTTTTTTCCTCATGTTTTTCATCCCACGGCCAACTTTGCATTTGTTTTGTCAGCTCCCAGAAGCTTGAATTATAGCATAATTTCTCTGTGCCTTATCGAAATAATGCACAAAAACGGTGAGAATTCTGTAAAGTCACCTTGATAGGTTTGTTTACTGCTTTGACCTTTTCTCTGCAGGATAGAATAACACAAGCTTTTAATAATTTTACTCTGTTAAGGGGGGAATTATCCTATTTCCGCCCTTCAATACAATATTGATTTATTTTATAATAGAGCCAAGATTTGTATTCTGACCCTTTCAACTCAACCGATACTTAAATATCTTAAGAATATATTAAAATTTATTCATGGTTTGTTTTGTTGTCTTTTACAGTTTAGCGAGGTCAAATTTTCATTTTTTACACATATAAAACAAACATTTTTATTTTATTTTTTACATTTTGATTCATCGTTTTCAAACTGAGATTGCAAAGACTTTATCTGCATTTAATTTCTAATCAAAAATAATTGATGAAGACTAATAATAATCAGTGCCGATGTTTGGTGAAAGGTGTTTTTAAATGCATCTCACGTGTGCGCATATGTGTAGGTGTGTTTTCTTTGTCGAGTGGGACTGACTCAGAAAAAACCACGTCTCCAACATGTGTCTCATCCTCAGCAGGAGAGGCTTATTAATTCAGCATTTTCACCATGAATATTTATCTTTAAATGCTAAGAAACAAAGGTGAAAGGTGAAGGTATAAAACGCTTTAATTTAGAGGAGAGCAAAATGTTTCGACCTTTCGAGAAGCGACTGACATGAGAAAACAGCACGGTTCAAGGGAAATGTTCACTTTATGAATGGAGCAGCTGAACTGAGGTCACTCGGTTTTCTGTCTCTTCTTCTTGTTCTTGGTGGTAAATATAGTATTCATTGGTGCTTTAAACGCTTTTAATAAAGCAGCAAGAAATGTCACATGTTTTCTGCGGTACGCTGAGCAGCTTTTCCTCCGTCAACCTGCAGTTTCCATGGTGTTCGGTGTCAGAGGCTGAGCTGTGGGCTCTGCATCCATCCCTGCTCAACATCTCACACTTTGCACAAACTCCTCGTTAGACTCGGTGTGTTTGGACCCTCGTTTCAGCGCCAAACTGTTTTCTAATTCAATTTCTGTAATTTATCAATGGAACTGGTGATCCCAGAAAAAAAGCATGCAGGCATACTTTTTGCTTGATTCGTATTTTGAAATTAATCCTGCCACTGTGATTTTCTGCATTATAATTTGGCACTTTGGAGCAGGTCATTTGTTTTTCAGGTTTCAAGGTCGCAGGTGCAATCCCACATCTATCTATATATGAAAGTGTGATTCGGTAAATTAGCATGCATGGTATTTCCAGCCTTCTGTCACAGCTCTTTGAACTAATGCTATTTATCAGGTCCGCACCACTAATCCTTTGGCTATAAGTATTTTTAACTCCTTAGTTTTGGTTTTCAGTGCATTAAAAACTCCTACTCCTCATGAAACAGTGCAACACCCAGGAGTCACATTAGGAATGTCTGTTTGGTAATGTCCAGCTAATTACCTATTTTCCGGATATCTATATCATTCCCACAGTAATCTGGGTGGAAACACTTGCAATATGCAACCTAATTCAAAAACACACTGTCCGCTCAGTATGTTCACCACACCATTATTCAACCTAAAGATAAAGCCAGACATGGACTGTGTGCACACCGGGCTGCAGCCTGTTTCTGCCCTTTCAGGATCGTTGCCTCGTTATCAGACGGCGTGGAGTCGTGCTGCTGCGCGCCTCTTTCCCACCGGCTGACCAACTCGGTCAGTAATGAGCCGATTAAATTCGAGTCATGAGTCGTGTAAAACTTTTCACTTTCTGCCAAGCCGGAATCTGTAGAAAATCACAAGACGATGATCTTCAGGAAGAGTCTGTCGTCGGAAATGGAAAGGATGTCAAAAAGGATGGACTGGAGGGAAGTGTTCCACTTTTTTAATTTTGATATACCGTAATAACAAATTTAATGACAGTTTTAAAAATTCCATTCTTGTTTTAATTACTTAATGCCACATTGAAAACATTTCATGGTACATTTATTAATTGATTGTGTATTTATGTATTTCATTTAGGCACGTTTCATACTGAATATCCCAGGGA
The DNA here is from genome assembly GCF_902148845.1 of Salarias fasciatus. NCBI lineage: Eukaryota > Metazoa > Chordata > Actinopteri > Blenniiformes > Blenniidae > Salarias > Salarias fasciatus. The sequence goes on along the minus strand of NC_043746.1, from coordinate 20,948,652 downwards.
CAAAAATGAAAACATAATTTAGCACAATTCTGGTATTATTTGATGAAGATTGTTGTGTCAATAGCACCTCCTATAACCAACCAGGCGTTCTGTTTCATTTCCTGCAGGACAAAGTGTAAATTCTGCCGGCATGTGACTGGCGGTGGACTTCACCGTGGTGCGTTTTTTTTTTTTTTTTTTTTTTTTTTTTTTTTTTTTTTGTATGCATGCTTTTTCCAGTCCGGTACTCTGGTAAACTACTAACATTTTCTCTTGGTGTATCCCGTAAATAAATTTTTTTTAAAAACCCACCTTGCATTACCGGAAGTTGGCTATGATTACTTCCTCCGATGTCTCCATGACAACAGAGTAGACGTTAGTGCGTCATCAGAAGCAGCACAGACTTGACAGGGCTTTCAACAGTTTCTGCCACATTTGCGCGAGCCAGAGAACAGATCGGATCGTATCTTCCACGAGGAGCGAATTTAGCGTGTTAAACAGCTTTTTCCCGTATTCTTTCATCGATTTTCAACTTCGTTGAAGGACTTTTTGCCTTTTGAGAGTTTTAAACGTGCTTCACTACAGTAGCTTGAAAATGAGCCGTTCATTTCGACAACACATGCCTTGCCCAGAGGCTAACCAGAACTGCGCCACGCAGGTAAGAAAATAACTTTCAATTCTCACAATCACAATTACTAGACGTGAATACAACTGGAAATACTTAGAGCTGCCATATATTAGGGGCTCGGGGGCCTTTCTGTGTGGAGTTTGCCTGTTGTCCTCGTGTGTGTATGCCTGCGTTCCCTTTGTGTATTCTAGCTTCCTCCCACGGTCCAAAAACATGGATGTCAGGTTATCAGGGGTGGGCCTTCCTGGTCCAGGAGGGCCCCAGCCCTGCTTGCTTTCCATGTCTCCCTGTTTCAACACAGCTGATTGCAATGTGGCTCGTTATCTGGCTTTCTGCTGGACTTGGCCATGAATCCTCATGAGATTTGTGTGTTGAAGCAGGGAGACATGGAAAACATGCAGGGCCGCGGCCCTCCAGGACCACGAATGCCCACCTGTGATTGGTCATCCTAAATTGACCCTTGGTGTGCACGTGAGCGTGAATGGTTGTATGTGAATACGGATATCAGTGTGCCTGTAAACGGGCGAATGACCTGAAACGAATGATGAATTGATGTAGAAATTGACAGTGATTATCATAGATGAATATTCTCTATTGAGATACACGTGTTTAACCAGGCTGAGATCTTTTTTTTAGTCGATGCAGTTAAACAGAAGATGTTTAAGAATATTCTTTGTTATTTAAATTGAAGCTGTAGAACCTGACACAACTCCAACTCCTTGATTGACAATAATAAAATCCATTTATTCTTCTCAGAAAAACTGTGTTCCTCCGAAGGCCCACGTCGGCCCAAAGACCATCCTCCACGTCCGCGAAGACGTGGAAATGAAGAAAGAGAAGGAGCAGCGACTCTCCAGCCAAGGCAGGAGAAAACCAGGTCAGTAGACACAGGACGTCTTTCTGTCCCCGTGGCCAACAGCAGACCGAGCCCCGACTTGTTGCATCCATCTGTTAGCTGACTTATAATTTTCCCTCATGCACGGCAGAAACAGTGAAGCCTAAAGATGTCCTTCAGTCACCACCATGACTGAACAGCCAGTGTTTTTAACTGTGTGTTTCTCTGTGTGGTTGTGTGTTCTCAGGAAACTTCGTCGCTCCTCGATATCCGAAGGAACAAACTAGGGGCACTCCTTCTGTAAATCGGACCTCCAGGACCTCTGTCTCTCGTGACAAGACCAGGCTTTCAAAGGTGAGACACAATGCAGGGAGGGTGAGCTCCACCTGCAGCAGTACGAGCACGCTTACATTGTTTTAAGAAAAGACTGACGGTGAACTTCTTTTTCTGTGAGTGTTTAATTTCTTCGAGACTGCAGGATCCTTAAATATCTCTGTATTTTCCTTCTGCAGCCACAATTTGGTGAAAGCTTCCAGATTTGTCCCCAGGGTCAGAGGTCATGGGCACAGAGATGGAGTAGAGACACTCGAGCCAACAAGTCAGGTAAGGTATCACCTCCTGAGCTCAGGAAACTCATCATGCAAGAAAACACTTTTCCTCTCAAATTTTATGTGAAATCTAATCTTCCCTTGATTTCTCTTTTTGTTGCATCAGAAGTATCCCAGAGCTCTGGCAGTCACCGACACCCTGCAGTGAGCTCCACACCAGGGGAACGAGAGGCAGCCGAGGACATGAGATTAAATGATATGACAGAGTTCCCAGCTCTGGTGCCAGGTGAGGGGACGGTGGTCACACCAAGCCTGCATGACACAAACATGTTTTATTATCATTGTTTCCTCAAAAGCATGATTACTTTAATCAGATCAGAGCAGCTTGAGGTGGTTGCTACTTTAAACTTTGTGAAAAAAGACATTTAAAAAGCCCACACAAACACGAATATGACTCTCCATTATTTGTTTACAGTGAAGCCACCGGGGGCCTGGACTCCTTACACACCTGCTGTGTCTCCAGTGGAGGCCAAGACACAGTCCAAGTCCAGGACGTGGGCTGATGTCGTCAGGGGAGCCAGCAGCAAGTCAGGTAAGACCTCATGAACTGCACTTCAATACATGGGAGCCTTTTGCCAAGCTGAGCTCACAGAAGAGATGCAAATTTCTCAAACAACTGATTTTTGCTTTTTGTCAACGAGGCTCCTCCACATTTGCGAAAAATGAGTTGAAATTCTTGAGCAAAAACCCCCATTTTTTTCTCTCTCATATTTTTTGTGGAATCTGATGTTTCTGCTGTTTTTCTGATGTGCTGCTGCGTCTGGGTGGTGATAATGAGACTTTTCCTTGTTTGATCTCTTTTGTAGAATCCAGAGTTTCCCAGACCGCCGGCCCCAAGCGAGACTCTGTGCTGCCGTCGATGCCTTTATGTCGGCCCTGCACTCCCCGACAAGAGCTGGTGGCGGAACCGGTACAGCCAGCGGCGGAGCCAGCTGCGGAACCGGTAAAGCCAATGGCGGAACCAGTACAGCCAGCGGCGGCGCCAGCTGCGGAACCGGTACAGCCAGCGGCGGAGCCAGCTGCGGAACCGGTACAGCCAGCGGCGGAGCCAGCTGCGGAACCGGTACAGCCAGCGGCGGCGCCAGCTGCGGAACCGGTACAGCCAGCGCCAGCGCCAGCTGCAGAACCGGTAGAGCCAGTAGTGGAGCCAGCGGCAGAGCCAGCGGTTGAGCCAGTGACGGAACCAGTGGTGGAGCCGGTACAGAGAGTGGTGGAGGCCAAGACACGGTCCAGGACATGGGCTGATGTCGTCAAGGGACCCAGCAGCAAGTCAGGTAACAGCCCCTCCTGAGCTGAGGGAACTCCCACCAAGCGAGAAAACACTTTTTCCCCCTGAAGTCTCATGTAAAATCTAATCTTCCCTTGATTTTTCTTTTTGTTCCATCAGAAGTATCCCAGAGCTCCGTGATTCACACCCCTGCTGTGGCCCAGGTGGCTGCCCAGACAGCGTCCACATCCAGGAGAACCGGCAGAAAGTTAGGTGAGTTCTCCTCTTGAGCTGCAGCTTCAATACATGGGAGCCTTTTGCCAAGCTGAGCTCACAGAACGATGGAAAAGATGCAAATTTCTCACTCAGCTGATTTTATGTTTTGTGATGTGCTGCTGCGTCTGAGTGGTGATGATGAGACTTTTCCTTGTTTGATCTCTTTTGCAGTATCATTGGTATCCTGGGATTCCTGGACTACCAGCCCCAAGAGAGACCCTGTGCTGCCGTCGACGCCTTTACCTCGGCCCTGCACCCCCCCAAAAGACCCAGACATGGGAGCTCTGGAAAGGTAAAGACCTGATCCAGCTTTTGTTGGTCTCCCAATCGTCGTCAGTATTGCCTCTGAAGCCTTTGTGCTTCTTGTGTCTTGTCGTCCTGATTGACTGATCAGTTTTTCTTTCTCTCTTCTCAGTGGTCGAAACAGAGCAGACGGCGAGCCCGGCGAGACGCCGCTGCCGATGCCCGCACCGTCATCTTCACAGCCCGACCGGTTGATTCAGGGGGGCCATTATGAAGAAATGCAGGATGGTGCAAACCCCTTGGAGCTGCAAACCATGACGAAGAAAGCCAAGAAGCGGCGAGACAAAGAGGCCTGGAAGAAAACATTGATGGACCCAAAAACAGAGGAGCCAGGTGAGGGGACGGTGGTCCACACCAGACCCGCATGACACAAACATGTTTTAATATGATGGTTTCCTCACAAGCATGAACACATTGATCAGATCAGAGCAGCTTGAGGTGGTGGTTGTTGTTTTAAACAGTGCTTAAATTTCCCACACAAACACGAATGTGACTCTGCATTATTTGTTTACAGTGGAGCTGGTGGCAGAGTCGGTAGAGCCAGCGGCGGAGGCGGTTGAGCCAGCGGCGGAGGCGGTTGAGCCGAATGCGGAGTCGGTAGAGCCAGAGGCGGAGCCGGTAGAGCCGGTTGAGTCAGCGGCGGAGCCGGTAGAGCCAGTAGAGCCGGTTGAGCCAGCGGCAGATGCGGAGCCGGTAGAGCCGGAGGCGGAGCCGGTGGAGGAGCCAGTTGTGGAACCGGTGGTGGAGCCCGTGCAGCCCGTGGTGGAGCCCGTGGTGGAGCTGGTGGTGGAGCCTTTACCTTCCCAGGCCTTCATCAGTCAGCAGGTTGGTCATTCATACCTCTCTTCATGTCAACATGTTCAGTGTCTGTGTTCCTGTCCTGAAGCTGTGTCAGGATTTATCTAACGCAGTATTACAAGCGGATCTTTGACTCTGGCTGATTTTCTCTCTTTTGTGTTCATCACTTCTATCACTTTTCTGAACTCCCACAGGAGCTCCAGTTCACTCAGCCGGGCAGCGCCGACCCCGAGGAGGCTCCATCTCAAAGTCGTGTGTTTCCTGAGGAGCTGAGCCAGCAGCTGGAGAGACTCCTCCTGGAGGACGAGGCCAGCAACCAGCAAGTCTTTGACTGGGTCGAGGTGTGAAAATTAACCTTTCAAATACTTTCCAGCAAGGCTGCAGAGAAGATATTTCAGTCTGAAGCTGTTATGGCGTCATTTATAGTTTGTGGACATTAGGACTCTACTTTGAGCAGCTCCATCTTGACAGCAGGTTGTTTGATCATCTGAAGATGTGTGTATCTGTTTTTCAGGCCAACGTGGAAGAACCTCAGCTGAGCTCGTCCTCCTTCATAAGAGCTCTGGTGAAGGCAGTGTGCCAGGCCGCAGTCAACGGTAAGCAATGCAGCACCCGGAGGAGACGCTCCTCCGGTGTTCTGCTCACATGGCAGCGCAGCGGCTTCTCGCCCGTGCACTAATTCTCCCTCTTCCTCCTGATTTGCTGCACAGATAATGAAGACGGCTGTTGGATGGTCGCGCTCGTCCTCCTGAAGAAGAGATTGCCGGTCTTGCTGAAATACCTGGACTCGGACGCTGAACGACAGCTGCAGGCGCTTTATGCTCTTCAGGCTCTGATTCACTCCCTCGGTCACCCGCCACGTAAGTGCTTCTTCAGGAAGTTTTACAAAGTTTTTTCCCTGAATTTTGAATGGAATCTGAGTAGTGTCTTTTCTATGGCTGCTCAGTCACCTTCACTGTGCCGTTCAAAAATCAAAAGCACACACAAACACATGCTGCATTAACGGGCACATAAACAAAAGCGAGCACTCAGAGAAATAATCTAATATGCATCTCCTCTCCTGTTCTCCAGACCTCCTGTTTAGGCTGTTCGATGTCTTCCACTACTGGAGACTGATCGCATCAGCCACGTTCCACAAGTGGCAGTCGACCACAGACAAAGCTGAGCAACAAGGAAGAGAAGAGGCCATCGAGTCAACCATGCCGTTCTTCACCTTTCTACGGGTTTGTGGTGATGAGAGGAAGGAGAGAAGTTAGAAAGAAGAACTTAGAACAAAGAACAGGGAACCTTGAATAAGGGGCGGGAAACAAAGAATGGGGCATTTGGCACAAGGTGTGGGGATCCAGAGAGGGACAATTCAGAACTAGGAACAAGACATTTGAAAATCGGGATGGGAACTCTAGAACCTAGAAATGGGGAACTGGAGACAGAAAAAGAGAGAAGACCTAATTTCAGGAATTTTAGAAACAAAGTGGTAAGAAAATGAAAAAAAGTCATTTCCAGGAGGTTAAGTGGTAAGAAAATGAAAAAAAGTCATTTCCAGGAGGTAAGTGGTAAGAAAATGGGGAAAAAAAACAAAAGCTATTTCCAGGAAGTGGGAAGAAAATGGGGAAAAAAAAAACTTTTCCAGCAACAAAAAGGTAAGTAAATGAAAAATACTTCATTTCCAGCAACAACAAGCACAGATGAAAGAAAGTAAAAATAACTTTTTTTTTTCCAGGAACAAAAAAAAAGCAGCAGCAGAAACACGAAGACGCCACAAGCACGGACGTGATCCTGACGTCGATGAAGCAGACGACGTGTTTTCATTTGACGTGTTTCCTGCTTCCAGAGACATACTGGAATTTAAATTTTCATAAAAATTAAATAATAAACCTTAAAAAACTATATTGTCATGTTTACTTATTTGAATAAGTGATGTTGGTGGAGTAGTTGAAGTTTTAAAGTGAAAACACACAAACTTCTTTGCAGTTTGGGGGTCTGTTTCCATGACAATGAGGCTCAAAGCAACTTCATTGTATTTTACAGCCCTGGTGCAAATAGCTTCCTCCTGTTCAGGGGTGAAACAAGACCCTCTGCCACCCTGTCCAGTTGTGGAAAAAATAAAACTGACTAAGATATAATATTGTATGAAATGTACTTGTAAACTGCAAGTGGAATATTGCAATATTGTATGAAACATTACAGAATATATACAGTACTCCAGCTCCAGGATTACAGTCCTGCACTGTTGACCAAAAGTCTGAACATGATACAAGCAATTGATAATGTAGGGAACAGCAGAGAATGGCACAAAATCATTTGCATGCGTATACCAACGCATTTGCAACATCAACATAATGTGGTCATTTTATTAGACCTGAATCTGGACCCGGACCCTTAATGTGAGGGGAGAAACAGATGATCAACCAGGAGGGCTTCTAATTGCAAAGGACATTTCTGAGAATTCCCTTTGCCTCAGTTTTTGAAAAGCTTTAATCTTTTACTGTAACTATTTTAATTCCAAATATTAGTGCATTTCTGAGAAAAGATTCAAGTACATCACAGAGTTTCAACCTGTAATGAATTAAATACAAATAAAGGTACCGTATTGGCCTGAATATAAGATGATATGGCCGTCCGTGGCTTGGCCCCAGATGGCCCCATTGAAACAGTACCAATAATAATTGGTATTTAATTAATTACCGTAGATATTTGTCCCTCACAATGCAGCAGAGGTGTTTTTATTTAGGTGTCAAGTAAAAAGTCTGTTTTAATAATGCCAAAAAAATACTAGCAAAAATTTGCTACAATTTTGATACAAAGACGAATTTAATGATACTTCATGGTGCAAAATACTGTGAAATGTCACCAAAAAAATCTCTGATAGCAATTGCATTTAGTAGCTAGCTTTCTTGGCTGGATCACTGGGTTATCGGTCATTTCCAGGCTGTTTTTCAGCCTCTTGCAGCCAGTTTTAAAGACAGACAGGCCTCGTGTTGTGAAACTATTTAAAAAAGTGTCAACTGAAAGATCAGAACAGACTATGTCATTGAGAGTCAACCATCATTTTTGGAGATAACATGATTGTTTGACAAGTGTAAACACATAAAAATGCACGTCCTTCCAATAATCCTTTTGATTAACCACATTTTCAGTGCTTTGGTTTTCTCCTACCGCTTCACACTGGCACACATTCACACACAGACACAGTGGAAACTGCTGCCATTCAGAGTGCATGACTTCAATTTGGGCCATTTTAGAATCCAGTGCTGCCAAAGGAAACATCAACACGGGATCGGATCACAGACCACTGGATCCGAAGAGTCCATGGTTAAAGCACATGGTTTGTCTCACTCAGAGCTGTAAACTGGACCAAACTGTTCACCGGCACATTCAGCAGATGTCTGATGGGGCTATCGAATATCTGAGAGAGTTAATTCAGCAGCCTCCAGATTAAAGTGCACTCGTATACGATGCACTGCTTATCTGGTCTGTCATCTGTTTACTGTAGCATAAATAATTAAGCCTTGGTCATATTAGGACAGGTTATCCACACTGTCAAGTCAAAAAACAAAATTATGTAGCTGGCAGGTTTATTTACTCTTCCTTTGGTTTTGTGTAATATCTGGTCTGTAGCCTCAAGCATATCCTGGTGTTTCTGGTGCATCTTAACTGTGATCTGAACAAACGCCTCTCGGAGATGTCAGTGTGTAGTATTGATCTGACCAGCTGTGCTCTCTCTCTCTCTCTCTCTCCCGTTGGACTGATCCTCACTGGAGCAGTGGGCACTGCTCCCTCTGACACGGAAAAAGAAATCCAAGAGAGGATTTGCCCTCTTACCATCTGTTTAAAGTGAGTATTACTGCTTCAAGCTGGTTCACACTGCATGGTTTTTTTTTCTGTGAATTTATCCACAATCGCCCAGAGGTGTGGACACCAACGTGTTTATCTGTCTCTGTGTGTGTTTGCCCTGTGATGATTGTTGACCTGTCCCAGGTGAATTCCGCCCACAGCGGAAAGTCTGATTTTCTTTTCAGCAGTAAAGAACATGTAATAGACCTGTTTTCTTAAAGATTCATAGAACATTCTCAGTTTTTGTCACACTTCACTGTAATTTCACCAACGTGAAGTCATGGTGAAGTGGGAATCATCGCACCTGTTGTTTGTTCCTAACTTTTTCCCTGTAGTTTTCATAGTTTCCCTCAATATTAAACTGGGCCGATTTACCGTCAGTATGATCCGTTCCAGTAAAGCATCCTCGTCTTACGTGGTTTACGACAAGATGGAAAAGCACAACAATTAATTCTCAACAAGTGATTCTGATATCACAACACTCCTATTGTTGTCAGGATCAATTTAACCCAATTCAGTGATTATTATTCAAAAAATAATATTTGAGTTGAGGAGGACCACCTTGTGACAATAAGGAACAATCTGGGGTCACCAACAATAGTTAGTTTCATTGTGTCAGAATCATGAATATGCACGCCTGAAGAGAAAAAAAAGATTTTCAAGATAAAACTAATTGAGTTCATATTCTTAAGGTCATTGATTTTGTCAATAAATTTGACAAGATCTGTTTTAAAACGTTTCCAATTCCAGTTTAAAAGTTTGGCCTGATGGTAGCACGAGAGAACAGTGCTTCATTATTATTATTATTATTATTATTATTATGTTTATGTATTCAACAAATAAAGAACCAGACAACAAATTGGTCAACAGTTTTTTTAATGAAGATCAATTTAAAAAAAAGTTCCTCTGACAAACATTCAAAGATTTTAATTCAACCTGATGAGCATCTACAGGCCGTCTGCAGAAACGTGAGTGACAATAATAAGATTACAGGACTTCTCGTGTGCTTCGGGCTGTAAAGGGTGAATTAAGGAATGTTCCACTGATACCCTGACTTGGATAAAGCATGTATGGAAAATGGATGAATATATGGATGGACACACAGTAGGTACAGTTAAAAGTTTAAATTTAATTCCAGAAACCAGGAGAACAAATAAACAGTCGCAGTTGAAAACAGCATCCTGGTGAAAACAACCTTCATGCTTGATCTGATATTTTTTCTCCTCCTGGTTTCACCCGATGAGTGGCAGGAGGGAAGCACTCAAGTTCACACACGATAGTCTTACTCGCTTGATTCCCAATTAATATCCTTGTCGAGTTCGGCTTTTGTTCTGCTTGAGCGAACTGAACACTGCCTGCTGTGCAAAGTGAAGGTAATTAGCTTCACACACACACACACACACACACACACACACACACGCTCAGTCTCGTATTTCTATCCTTGTGGGGACCTTCCATTGACTCCCATTCATGTCTAGCCCCTAACCCTGACCCTTACCCTAACCCTAACCCACACCACAACAAAGCCTAACCCTAAAGAAATGTTTTTGCACTTTTACTTTTTTCAGTAACAACAACATGGTCAAGAAAACAGTGTTTCTCCTACTTAGGACCGGAAAAAGGTCCCCACAAGGCACGTCGTTTCACGTTTTGCTATCCTTGTGGGGACATTTGGCCCCAACAAGGATAGAAATACGAGAACACACACACACACACACACACACACACACACGAAAGTGTGTGTTTCAAGAAGGTCGTTGGCCGACACAATTGTCTCGGCGTACATCCGAGCTGTGTTTCTAAAACACAGAGGTTGTTGTCCTTGATAAATGCTACAAAAACCACGCTGCTCTGCAAAGCCACGGTGAGGAGAAGACGTCAAAGTCGGCATGACCTGCACGCCAACGTCAAGTGGAAAACGTGTGGAACAGGAAGTGTTTATCATTGAACCCTAACTGGAAATACATATTAGCACAAACACACACAGTTGATATTTGGGACCTAAAGGTGGTCCAGCAAGAGGCCAAGACCTTGTCAGAAATATCTGGATCGTTCTTTAATATCGCATTTGCCTTAAATCAAAATACATTAAATAAGTCCCTGTGTGAAACAAACTACCAAACAAAAAGAGGGAAAATGAGAAACAACTCCGATCACAACGAAGCACATTTTCACACACGAGGAAAAAGGCTGATACACTCTCACTTGTGAAACAACAGTTTATTTTAGCCTTTAATATAACATGAAATTATCATGAGTGAATTATTTGATGTATTAAATCTTGAACCTTCAAGTGTTATTGTCACTAAATAAATTCCCAATGAAAGGTTAAAGGTGCTGTAGGCAGGATTTTGCTAGTCAATGCTAATTTTTCTGTGTTTTCTTTGGATTAAATGTTAGAGTATCCATTGATAATCCTTTAGGAGTGTAGCATAATTGCACTACCGCGAGGGCGCAGCGTTTCCATCTGTCTCTGTTCTGAGCTGAAAAGGAATCTCAACAGCTCCAGGTATCTTTGACCAATCAGAAGAGCCCATGAGGCTCTAACCGTGATTGGTCGAGGGGCGTTCGTCGCATGTTCTTGTGGGAGGGGCTTAACTTGTGTAAGGGCGTGAAGTCGGAGAAAGCAAGACAGGATTGGCTGTGCTGGGTTTCAAATCGCCATCTTAGATGGGTCAAATCGCCATCTTGCTTAGGTAAACCTAAGCAAGATGGTGGAGATGCAGAATCCTGCCTACAGCACCTTTAAGTTTCACTCTCATGAAGGCAGCAGGACTAATGAAAAAAGATACAAATTGGACAATGAAATATATCAGACCCCAGAAAAAAATATATAAAAAACAGCAGAAGGTTTTTATTTTGTTTCCAAAAAACAAGTTCCTATCACATGCTGGTTATTTTGTTGAAGTGAGATGTAGGGAAAAAAAGCATGATTTACTTCTAAATAACATCAATGTTTTTGATAACAGGCAAACATTCTGAAGCATTTCTGCATATTTGCTCCTTTTACATAACTTAAAACAATAAACTGATGTGAGAAAAGGCAGTGGGAGGTTTTTGTGTGAAGTTTGCATGTTCTTCCTCTTCCCTTGTGGGCTTTGTTTGCAGATGTTACCTTCTTCCAGCACACCTCTTCAGAGTGACTGAACATTATCAACTGCTGCACAGTGTGATGCTGCATTGTTTTCTGTGAAGAACTAACAATCTATCAATTGAGCATTCTTTCCATGGTCATTTTATTTATTTATTTTTAAATGATGTGTTTCACACAGCAAAAACAAAAACAAAAACCCATCCTTAAAGGCCCAAACACAAACCAGCGTAACACAGATCTTCATAATTTTAAAATAATCGTGCAAGAAGTGTAGGCAGTCTGATCAGGATCAGAGGAAAAACGGCAAGAATCCACTGCTGGAAGTTTAAACAGCTGTGCATTACCTAAAAACAGCGTAATCACTTTCCACCCAGAGTTAGTTGAGTAAATCTCAGGCTCCAAATGCCAAACTTTATTAAAATGAATCGACATGTGTGAAAACAGGCCAGCCGCAACAATTAGCCATATTTCATTTTTTTCTGGATTTATTCCCTTTTTTCAGAATTATTATGTGGGAAATGTGAAGGAATAGGAAAACCAGCTGGTAACTCTACATGCACACCCCGGCCGCTGGACATGTGCGAGCTGCACAGTAACAACACTGGCAGCCTCCAGCATGACGTGACTCCCAGAGCGTTTTCCCTGGACTGGATCGTTTTATAGTTGAGAATCACTCAATTCAACATCGACTGTCTACGGGAATGTCCATCTACTCACTGTTTTTAATGTTTGTTGTTTAACGTTTGTTTTCATTCCAATACTGTGCCAACTCATGCTAAATGCATCGTCTTCAGCGTTTCTCTCGTTTTCAAAACGTTGCCTTGTAAATGAGAAACGTTTCCAAACCTGAAATGCGAAATTACCGAATTTTCTCTTGAAATGTTGCATAAACGGAGCCTTGAGAAAAAAAAAAAAAAAAAAGGAACGTGTGGCTGCAGTGGTGTTAGGTGTATAATGATGAAATTCCAACGAAATCTTGTGCAGATAAGAGTAAATAATTATAAGCCTCACCCATGTGGATTTCACGGTTCAAGTGATTTTGCTCCATTTTCCACCGTATATTGAAGAGTACGTGTGGCCATTAGTGTCTCTATCTGTGCATCTACCTCGTGTGGGTACAGCCTGTGCTCGCCCGCATGCCTCTGTGCGTATGTTTGTGTGCTTGTGTCCGCTTGAATGTGTATTGAGCGGCTGGACGGCCGCTCACAAACATAATTAGCTCTTTAATCTGAGTCTCTGAGCAGGAACAAGAGGGATTTGAAAGGGCTCTGCGATTTCCCGCTGTTGCCTGTTGCCGGGAGAAAATTGTCTCATGTTTCCCATTAGGAGGTTTGGTCGCCGTCGCACATTTAGTTCTCATAAAAATTACAAAGTGAAGGAATGTTTGTGACAGCTGTGTAACGACTGAAAACAGGAAAGGCCTTTTGGACCACGTGACCTCGTGCGCGGCAGCTGTGAGCTTCTGGAAACAAGGATGGAAATAATGTAGTTTAATAAAGAGCATGCCAGAAACGAGATGAAACGACGCTGTAAAATGACACCGCCTCATCTGGAATACAGGAAAACTTTCAATTACAACTGTGAAGTTAATGAACTGAGGTTAACAAGAAAAACAAACATGCTGGAATAAAACTGGATGACACTGAAAAACCTGAAACAGCTGCGGCTGGAAAACTGGCGGAGATCCTTTAACATTTGCTTCAGATAAAAAGTAACTAGCTGTCTGGGTAATTAATGTTTGCATTTCTTTTGTTCGCTTGCCTCACTCGGGTTTGTTCTGACAGTCTGAACAGGAAGACGTACCGATTTGATTCGTGACTTCTCACAGGTAGGCAGTAACTTATAACACGTACGATAGCAGTCTACTGATTTGGCGTTTTATAACTAATAAGGCTGTTGGAGACCAATCTATTTTAGTTTATTCATCGTTGCTCTCGGTGTTGTTTCAGCACTTGGTATCATTATCCTTCCTCCCTCTTGGATTTTTAAATGTTGCATGCCACGCATGATTTTTATGTGTTTGTTCTTTATGTTTTAGACTTACTGCAACAATAATTGTCCTGCAGGGACGCTGAACTGAACATCGGTTTCTGAAAGAGTGTTGCTTACCTGATAATAATAGTTTTTAGTCACAGCAGTTGTTATACTAGCATTCAGAGTTTGGTCACAGTTTCTCCAGGGATGCTGCAAAGTTCAGTGTCGTGATCACCAGGAGGACATCGTTTCCCTCTTATGTATTGTGTTGGAGCTCTTCCACGGAAATCTTTTTTTCCATTTAAGCTGAAAGGAAGCTGCTTTAATTAAGTTTGAGGAAGGTTTATGCCATTGACCTTTGGAGGTTTGGGGGTGAGAGCATGGAATCATGAACCTGTAGGGGCTAAATGCGAACCTTACTCACCCCGAATGCCCTTGAAGCAGAAACAAAATGTTGAACTGGAGCGGAAAGGCAGCGGCTCTCTGAGAGCGTGCGACTGTGGCCGTGCTGGACAGAGGAATCCGAACGTGGTGGTGTAAACATAAAGCATGCGGTCGCTCAGCGAGACCCCGGTTCAAAAAACGAAAGCGGGAAGCGAGTGTGCAGTGGAACTCATCGGAGAGTCCCTGACCTCTTCTTTCACGCGCTGCCCCGCTGAAACATATGCATGTGAAAATACATCCTCATTATGTCCCCGGAAACGAGCCTTTAATCACATCGCGTGAGGCTGAAGTAACACAAACAAAACACTGAGTGTTAAAGAGGACACAAGTGTGACAGGGTTTTCATGTAGCCTCATTTCCAAAGCGTGATGCTTCACTGTCGTGGAAAGAAATGGGAACAGAAATTTACTATAATCTGTCTGAAATTTACTGAAGATTCCATCTTTTTTCAGCTGTTGTGAAAGTTTAGAATCTGAGACATAAATGTGGAACAAACATGTTAGTGTGAACTCGAAGCTCTTTATTGGTCTGATCCAGAATTCATCTGTAATTATGCTGAACATGCTGAGCTCCCCACTGAAACACAGGCTGCATGTTGCTTTTATGAGCACACAGCAACTCCAACCATCCAGACAGATGGTTTGGGACATGATAGTTTGTGTTTTTGAGGAAGCTTTGTCCCTCAGCTTTGAATGCGATCAGGAGATCATGACTCACCTCCACCTGCCTTCTCCATCTGTCAAGAGCCGACTGCGACGAGAGCTGCTTTAAAACCAGTGTCGTGCAAGTTAATTAAAATTGATTGTGGCTGCAAAGGACTGAAAAGTGGCAGCTGTTTCTGCAATGAAAAAGCAACTCGCTGGAAAAGTATGATAGCTTAGTTTTAATTGTGCCTCATAATTAGGATGTGTTAAAAATGCACACATAGTTGTGTTATTGTGGGATTGGTGTGACACAGAAGCTGAGCCGTCAGCTCTGGACACGATGGTGCACACACACATATTCTGGTTTTTGTTTGTGTATTTATTCTGAAGTGATCACAAGTTCCTAAAGTTTGTTGTTTTAAGCTTTTCAATTTACATTAGTTATGCAAAATTCTGCATAACACCTGTTCATGAAATTAGAAAAGATATATGAGCCCATAGCTAGGAAGAAAGCTGCAATTAAAAAAAAAAAAAAAACGCTGCACTAAACTACCAACAGCTCTAATAAAGAGGGGCTTACATTTATTGAGGGCTGTGAATACGTCGCAGGTCTGGGGGATATAGGTAATCCTCTTTTTACTTAAGGTCAGACGTCCTTCAAGTTGCTGTCAAAAGGACTTCAGGAGGCGCTCCTCCACCAGGAGTTCAGTTTAACCCTTCATAGGACAGCAGTTTAGGGTTGACGTCCCTGAATATTTTAGAATTTATGGTTAAAAACCAATCTAAAGAGGTTAAAACTGCCACTGGATGTTTTCATGATCACGTTGTCTCATCCAGATCACCACATGGAACTATAGTGTCTTGCAGATGATGTGTTTTTATCATAAAAGTAGTGACTTTTCTCGCTGTTATTGACATATAAGTTAATTTTAAAGTAACAAGGAGAGGCGAGAAGTGACCACATGCTGTCCCGTCAAGGGCGATCGCTAATATTTCATTCAGCAGCTTTGATTAATAATGGAGCTCCAGCTCTTGGAATAAATAAAGCCAAGTGCTCCAATTATGTCATCATCCTGAGTAATATTGATGAACCAAGGCAGGGAGGCTTTTTCTGCAGTGGACATTTCTGCAACAATGCAATTAAAAGTGGTGTTTTTACAAACACGGAAAACTGGCAATTAAAAAGTAATCATTAAAGTCCGAGTTAACCAAAATCAGCCATTTTCTTCAAACACCTTTAATAAGTCATAAATGTGTTTCTTTACAACATATAAAAGCCATTCCTCCATTTATGATTTAATTTTGGAGGTAGACTTCACAGACTTTTTTCACCGCTTCTGTGTTCAGGATTTAATGGGCGGGTCAGAAATGAGGGCCGCGTTACATAACGTGGCCCTCATTGGCATGAACCCGCCCCCCGGATGCTGAGCGATATAAAAACATTTAGCGCATTAGCATCAGAGGTTTTCCCGCTAGCTTTCGAGTCTCGGATAGCATCTCGTACGACAGTTTGCAGCTAGCTAACCAGTCAACCAGTCAGCTAACCAGGCCTGTCACCTCCACGTCGCTCGTGCATCTTCCCTGTGTGCCACAGCGTGCAGATTAACGATGCCGTGAGCTAAATAAACCCGCGTGGCCCGCCTCGCGGGTTGCCCCCGTCCCCGGGGGGCGTCGGCTCACCCTGGGCCCGCCACCGCGCCGCAAGGCGCGGCCGGGTCTGGGAGGCCTTCTCCCCGGGGGTCGCGGGGGTTCCTCCGCGGGGCGGTGTCCGAGGCGGGTCAGTTTCGGAGGGGGTCGGGTCGGCGGCGGCGACTCTGGACACGCGCCGGGCCCTTCCCGCGGATCTCCCCAGCCGCGGACCCACCGCTCCCCCGCCTGGAGCCGCGGGTCGACTCGGCTGGCGCCTAGCAGCTGACTTAGAACTGGTGCAGACCGGGGGAATCCCACTGTTTAATTAAAACAAATAAATGACCATTCTGATGGACACTGTGAGGAATGAGGCTGAGCACTCTCAGCATCTGACTCAGAGTCAGTTTTGGCTCTGATGGCTCAAATTGGTAGGGTTGGGTCCGTCCAGAGGCGAAGCGTGGGTCTCAGCACAGAGGGGGCGGAGCATTCTCGACTGGCCCTTATGACAGTAACTTTACCACTCAAACAATACCTCATGCTACCATCAAACAACACACTAATGCCCACTTTTATTGAGCCAAGCAAACCTATATGCCCCAGAAAGCAGAATAAAGTCACAAACCAGTTCACAAACTTCACACACACAGACAAATGCAGCCTGACAGGTGTCAATCTCCGATCGTCCGCTGTCCATGGAGCTGAAAAATCAGATTAAAAACTAATGGGCTAAATCTGTACCATCTTTGATACAGCTTAAATATAAAATGAACACAGCTGGTCAAAAATTACACAATCTATTCAGATAGATATAAACACAGCTATCTATATCTTTTGGAATTCAAGTATATTAGAAAAAAAATAGACTCAGTGGTCTCTTATACTTGAGGGCAACACGAGGCACGTTCAAATGGGCAGGTGTTTAAGACCACAGCATTCTGATAAAGATAATATTTATGAAGGTTTCACTGACTCACCAATGGCTCCAATGTTAGGTTTTGGGTAGTACCGCTAGCGGCTAGCATAGTGTTTAGCATACTGTTTAACTTCCCTCCAGAGAGTTCAGATCACGTGCAAAGAAAAAACTTGTTAATGCCGCACAGCCAATCAGCGCTGGCTTACAGCTCTGATGCATTCATGGACAGTCGTAATGTAAGAATTGGCAAATTGGAGCCCACAATCATATGCTTATACCTTCTCACACACACTGCACATTTTATTGTAATAATTTATTTACGAGTAAATGTGAACACATCACACGAAACGGGGCCCTATGACATTGTGGACCCTGGGGCGACCGCCCCCTTGCCCCCACTCTGGCTCCGCTACAGGGTCCGTCTCATGAGGCTCCCCTCCCGCGTGTGGGCGTCACTCCAGCGCTTCTAGCTGACACGCCCCCAGCGTTTCACAGCAGAGAGAAGTGCTTGTTTTTACATGATTTTGAGACCTTATTTTATATACTTGGCAATTTTTTTAATCATTCAAATTTGGCTCAGTGGTTAATGACACATGTTTATGCAGTGTGACAAACTCATAACACAAATTTATTTCTGCTTAACTCGGATTTTAAAGCAGGGTTTTTGTCATGAACCAACCTGCTTTTTGTCTTCAGTTGTATCAATCAGTCCAAGGAATATTGAAATGTATTCAAACACCGAGCACACCTCATCTGACCTTTGCATTTGAAGGTTAAAGTTCACCTTCAGGGCATCCCATGGCTCAGTTCACAGCAGTGGCACAGACTTTTGTTTTTCCTCCTCCTTTTCCTCGCCGTCATTTTTCTTCACCTTTCCTCGTAGTAATTCCTGACCGCAGCATCTCAAAGAGTCTTCTGTTCCCCACATTACGCTCCCACCATCTCATCTCCAGCGCGCTTCACACTTAGAATAATATTTCCATACTTAGCTCCGATCATTTTCTCCTAACAGCTCGGGCAGAGTATCAGAGTTTGACAAAAGCCAGAGTTTCGTGTTGGATGGAGTGCCGGGACGACGAGATCTCCCCCCTCTGCGTCCACAGCGGCTGAACTTGCTTTGACTTTTCCCAAAAAGTTTGGGGAATTTTTCAGTCTGATTGCCGTAGCTGAAGCATTTTTGAGACTTAATGCCTTCCTCACAAACACCATCTGCGCCGTGTAGGTGGTAAGAGGCAGTAAGTAGAATCGCCGCGTTTATCATTCTCCCATTTTTCTACTCAGGGAGACGATGATTAGTACGTCTGATGACTCAGATTTACATACTGTCGCTACAAAACACAGCGGGATGCATCTTGCAGGCTCTCGACTTGATTCGCTGTGTCGTTCCACACAGCGTGGCCTCCTCGCTTCTTCACATCACGCCACCAAGGTTTTCCTCTTTTTACAATAAGAGATTTCTTTCAGTTAATCACTTTAGAGACCACGGTTCCCAACATGTCTGTTAGAAACTCCAGCACTGATTGATTTCAAATGATGAGTTCAAGATGGGGTCACGCAGTATTTGTGCATTTCTGTGTGGAGTTTGCATATTCTACCTGTGTTCTGTGGTTTCTCTCTGAGTACTTCAGTTTTTATTCTACATGTCTAAAAACAGGCATATGAGGAAAACTAGGTTCTCTTTATTATCTTTGAAATCAGTATATGATTATATTTCGTGGTCAACATTCACTTTTTTTGTTCAGATTTGTTTTGTTTTCATTAAAATTTAATCATTAATCAACCCAGTCTCTTATATTTGTTACTGTTGCCTGCTGTAGGTATACCTGGAGTGAAACAGTAAAAACACCCATTAGTATGCATTATACACCTGCTTTATCCACACTGTAGGGAAGCGTTTCACATGGACAAAGTGAAGATTAGGGCGTTTTCAGGTGCAGTATGTAAACAGGCAGAAGACTGGAATGAAGGGTGGAAGTTGGAATTATCAGAAATACAAGGAAAGACATATTCGACCAACTGTGCCTTATAAATATGAATGTAAATGTTCCAAGTGGCCACTGTAAGAACAATATATATTTTACATTTAAATTTTAGTTTTAAGGCATTTTTTAGGGTCCGTTTTGCTATTCTTTCATCATTTTAATATATTCTGCAAAATTTTGTTCCATGTGGTTTTTGACATCATCATGTTTTGCTATTTTCATATCTTATGTAATTTAGTTGTAATAAACACATTTTTAGCACACTTCTTATCTAACTCTTAATGATTATATCTAGTTTACCTTTTTAAATGGACTTTTTTATAACGTATTTCCTCTTGACCATCCTTTTTTAGTCTTGTTATCAATGCATCAATCAATAAAAATCACATATATATTTATAAAGTTAATTTAAAAAAAAAAAAAAAAAATATATATATATATATATATATATATATATATATATATATATATACATATATATATATATATATATATATATATATATATATATATATATATATATATATATATATATAATTGTATCGGGTTTCTCCAGATGCTCCACTTTCCTCCATTCAATCAAATTACATGCCTGTTGTTTAACTGTTGATTTGAATTTTTCTTGTAGGTATGAGTGTGTGTGACGGGCTCAGTTTACATGGGTGTTTTTTCAATCTGACTGAAGACAGTCGTGTTAAACGCATGTGTATACATGGATGGCATACAAAGCGATCCACAATCAATCCTCGTCCTCCTCAAAGAGTGGCGCTCCCCCGGCCGGAGTACCGCCCCGCCAAGGGGCACATCCCGGTGTGTGCTCCGGGGCTCCACTCCGCATGCCGATGTTTCGAATTAACTGGTGTCCATGTTAACTTGTGACCAACAGATGTTGAAACTTGTAGTGACTGAAACTTGTAGTCGTTCCAGCAAACGTTGGTTATCTACAGTTACAGTAAATTTATAAGCTTAGAGTCTTTTGTGAGTCTTATTTTAACATCTGCTGTTACAAGCATGTCTTCGCACAGAATTCTGTCAATCGTTAAAATGGGAACCAGTTAATCCATAACACCGGCCAGACGGGTAGCAGTAGTCTGCTCTGGAGCTCTTTGAACAACTCGCTGTGGCGCGATTTGCGACCATCTTGCCTCTTCAATGTTTGTTCTCTCTGGGTTTTTATTAAAAAAGTGTTTCTCGACCACCGTTGAATTCTTCTGCTTGTTTTTGACTTCCCTGCTTCCCGTTTACTTCGCACTTCATCACGTCGCTACGTACGAGGGAACACATGCGCGGAACGAATAATCCCCCGTTTTATCCGCTCTGATGTTAAGCACTATATATGAGACACAGAGCGGATTATCGATCGACGTAGACAACCGATCCAAAATACAACCCTCTCCGAGTGAAGCGGATCCACTCGGGTGTTTACATGACACATTTACAATCCGCTTCGCCTTACAATCCGATTATACGGGGCCCATGTAAACGAGACCACTGTCTCTGGAAACTCTCCAGGATGCAGCCTGCCTTCTGCCTGTTGGTTGTAAAAAGCTGCAGCTCCCTCGAGCCTCTTTTGAAAAACCAGTACGGAAGATCGACAAATGTGGATTTAAAGATTCAAATTTTCTCAAACCTGGCTTCTTTTTTTTATTTTCTTTTTCTTGAAAACTATCAGTTTGGCAGCACAGACACACAGCCATTCATCCTCCTTACCATTAAATAGGAAAACCTGGACGCCCTGGATCCCCGCAAGTCTGCATAAACGAACGTTGACCCATTTCTGTTCAGACATAAATCAGGGCTCATTGTGTCCCTGCTGCGCCACCAGTAATGTGCTGTCACAGAGCCAAAGCAGCCTTTGTATCACCGCACGCAGCAATTATGTGCGTCTGAGCCGTAATAACTTATCGGCCTATGACGCATAAACAAGTCTAATTTATGATCCAGTGAGCGTTATTCATTCTCCCACATTATATCTGTTTACAAACACTAATAGAATTAGGCTGGCTGGAAGACGTCTGTTGAGCTCTGTGCTTAAATCAATAAGGCGTCCAATAAACACTCCCCTTCATTTCCTTTTTTGACCTCCGCCATGCCACTGTGCCACACTCAGGCTCAATTATACAGAACTCTGCTTCTGCGAGGTGTATTTCAGGACAGAAACATTTTCTGAAAGCACTTTTTCTTTATTTTTTTAAACTTTCTGCAAAACCGTTGTCGATATATGAAGCATGTTTGCATTTCAAGCAGGTTTTCTGAGAGAAAATGTGGGGAAAAGTTGTGTTCAATGTAAAACGAGGTGATTGTTTGCTTGAATTGTAATAAGGTAAAAATTAAAGGAAGTTAACTCTGTGGTTTTTCTAATTGAGCCGTTGTAGTTCAATTTAGTCCAGAAAGGAGAAAGCCTTTTTTTTTCCCAGCCTCATACGACTCTGTCTTGTCGACCCAAATAATTAGTGACTCTTGGCTGAAATAACCATGATTTAAAAATATATGGTAATAACAGAGATAATATTTCCAAACTAAGCTATAATCACATTCAAATTATTCTTTTCCATCATTAGCTAACAGGGGAAGTCAGCGAAAAGTATCATTTTCTGAGGTCAGTCACGGTCCAGTGGTACTCTGAGCCTTTTGGTTTAGTGCTCTGGAAATCACATTAATTTCCCCCCATATTAAACTCATTTCAACCACATTTGAATATAATTTTATAAATGCGAATTGTAAAGAAAACAGAGGGTAGGGGATTTAAAAAGTAAAGAACACTGAAAGGTATTATTGATATTATTTTTTTAAACATTTTGTGGTGCTAAATGTATAATTTGAAAATGATATAGTCGTGAAAAGTCAATTATTCAAAAAAAATAGGAATGTGAATCAACTGACTTTAATTGTTGCAATTAATGACACCATTTGTGAACTTATGAATTATACACAAAATTACCAATTTATATGACAGAAATTGTGTTTATTAAATGGATACCTGCTGTAACCCTCCTTCGTCTGTTGCAACTATTTGGCTCAGTGGAAGGACCTGGCTCCTGAAGAGCGATTCCTCACAAATAACTGTTTCATTGTGAACATTATTGTGAATATTCACACTGGGGAGGGAACTGAATATTGTATGGCCTGATCACAAGAACAGAAGCTCCAGCCAAACGCTCAACAAGCCTCTGTAGGTGCTGTTCTTTGGTTGATTTTCATTTATTATGACTCACCACCCAAGTTCACAAAAACAGAATCTGATGCTCTCTGTTGGCAGTTTGCCTCGGAGGAGACCATCTTCAGCTCTGATATATTTGTGCCTTCCTCTTTTGTTGAAACCGCTGTATCTTGGTTGACACAGGCTACACCTGCTGGACTCTCTGGAGTCTGAATGGCTCAACTGTTCTCCGAACCTTCGCATCGTTGTGAGCACCATCAGGTTCTTCAGAGGAAGCATCTGTCTCAGATCTCCTCCTCTTACAACTATCTGGTTTCACCAAAAACAAATCCGTGAGCGTTGAACGGTGCCTATTTTCTGTCTGTCCAGGAGCCATTGTTCACAGCCAAGACAGCTGCCCGCCTTGCTTTATTCACTCCTTCACCAAGACCGCTTCCACGCTCCAGGCTCGGCCGAGGTTGACACTCAAAGCGAAAATGTCTACTTGCCTTGCACAGATTGAAAAAAAAAAAAAAGCTCAGGCAGCACATCCTAACTGCACAGAGAAAGACCCCCAACTGAACTGAATATTAATATTCTCATGGAGGCAATAGCGCTCAGCATTCAGAGTTCTAAACCAAGCAGTGGAGCCTGTTCACACCATCTCTCAGCGCTATCTAACAGATGTGTCGACCTTCTCCACAATGCCGTATAAAAGGTTCAGAGTAATCCAGTGGTTGAAAAAAAAATGCTGATCCTATCTTTGCTGTCCTGATAGTTTATGTCTTCAAGGATAAAGCTCGGGGCTCCAGGACTGACAAATCTGGGTCACCTCCGTAGTATAGATGACCTCAGGAGGATATATATGAGACAGCGTGATCGTTGTCACTCTGTTCACATCGAAATTGATGAGGAATGACGCCATTAAAGATCAAGTTCATTTCCATGTGACAAACATAATCATTTCCCTCAGCTCCCTGCGTCCACCATGTCTGCAAACATTTGATTTGTTGTGTCACATGGAGGAATAAATCAGTGCAGACCCACTCTCAGTTGCCATATCCAGGTTTCCTGTTTATTATGAATCAAACAACAAACTGTCATGAGCTGCTTCGCAGCATGATTTATATGTAAAACGCTTCTCGTTGTTCCACACCTTACTTTCCATAACCAGCAATCTGTCAGAGGATAATGTCTGAAATAAGAACCTTATAATTGTGTAGATTGATGCAGCAACCTGCTTTCACAGAAGATGGTATTTTAGGGTTTTCCTTGTCAACTAAAATGAAGATAATATGTGGAATAATGTGATGTAATGATCACTGTCATGAGAATGAAACGTTGATCAAATTCAAAGAAAACAACAAGGAATGAAATACTGTATTCACACACAAAAGGCACATTAGGTAATCTGACATTTAAACAAACGGTAACACTTTACTTGAAGCCCCTCTTTATAACACATTATAAGTAGTTATAAACACTAATACATGATCAAAATGCTTTATAACTCACTATACAGCAGTATACAGCATAGGATTAAGGTTAGGGTTAGGGTTAGGGTTAGGGTTAGGGTTAGGGTTAGGTCCTGGCATTGTGATCATCTATGAATGTTTATAACTATAGCTACACATGTTATAATGGCATTATAATGCTTTATGAATGTACTTATAATGTGTTATGCAGGGGGGCTTCAAGTAAAGTGTTACCAAACAAACATTTCCCCTCAGAGGCAGTGCATGCAGAGTTGAGAAATCACTCTTGACGCATGTGAGTTGACAGTCCCGCTACACAAGCCTCACATGAGCTGTTTCGTCCAGCCTGAAGTAAGTCGGATACCATAACGAAGGGATTGCTCCAGCACGAGGCTATAAGTGAACCGGGGAGCACCCTCTGCATTCCCACAGGAAAACCACAGGCTGCATATAGAAAAAAAGCAGTGGGCTGCGGACCATTCCCTGAGGTACTCCGTGAGCAGTTCAGCTTTCTGAAGAGGACATGTCCTCAAACAGCAACACAGACTGTCCTATTTCTGAGATATGGGTGAAAAAGGGTGAGACGATGGTGAGGAGCACCTCTGTTTTTATTGGTTATTGGAGATTAGTTGGAGCGATTGAATACAATACAATACAATACAATACAATAGACTTTATTAATCTCACAGTGGAGAAATTTACAGGTGCTAGAGGCTTGTAGAACACACGGGAAGGTGCAAAAATTAATGAAAGGTGCAAATAAAGAACAAGTAATAATGAAAATCGTAGTCAGGACAAAAAGAGAAAACTAAACAAAGGAAGATCTAACTGTATGTACAACATAAATCTTAAAGTATATCAGGAAGTATAATATATACAAATATGTACTCTAAGTTTGAATATGTTATGAATGGATGCTCGAAAGCACACCATCCCCACACATCAAATCAAAAAAACATTTATTAATAAATCGCTTTACATACAGGAAATCATTCTAAGTGCTTTACGGGTTGAAAACAATTCCCAGAGCCCACCCGACCACCCACACCCCGCAGAAACCACTTCATTCTCCTTGCACTCACACGCACAATGAATTCACATTAGAAAGAGTAAAATAAAATACTGAACAAGTGAATGCAGTAGATATTGTAGAATGAAGGCTTTGCAGTGATGCTTCATTCATATAGTGCTTCATTTTGACTTCCACTCATCGGTTAATGGGTGGAAATGTGAAGAGACCAGCAGAAAAACTGATTCACTTCTGATAAGAAGCTGCTTGCCTAACTGGTTGCTTCGTTGCTTAACTCGTTGATTAGAAGACCGACTGTTTTTATCAGTCTCTGATAACGTCAAATGAACTTGCGTCACTGACATTTGGCAGGAGATACTATGAATAGCGACTGCCTGGAGGACCACGGTGCATTAATGTTTTTTTTTATTGTGGCAGGGCAGTGAGGGTGGAGGTCTCTGTCCTTCTATTAGAGCTGGTGTCTCCGTGCGCAAGGTTTGAAAAGTGCAGCGACAACAATGGCCGTGGCCCTGCAGGACATGTGATGTTGATTTGCAACCCGGTGCTCACGCTGCTCTTTATTTTATCCCCCCAGGCAGTCGGTTGTTCGGTGCTCTTATATGGTAACCTATACTCTTCTCATTTTTCGTGATACGTTCCTTTGAAAAGACCCTGACAGGGTGGATTATTGCTGCGGCATAGGTTCGCTTCCAACACAACCCCAGATGGTCTTTAGCCAAGAGAAACAAATTGTGCTGCTTTAAATAATGTCACTCCAAAAGTAATCTAACCACACTTAACAAAAATACCAGAGATCTGAGTTAAGCTTTAAAACAAAAAATATGAAAACATAGACTAGATTGCTTCTTTGATGTGGATGCAAAAGGTGGGAAGTTGTATTTGTTGTATCCTTTTGTAGGGATACATCAGTCTTTTAATTTCACTTTTATGTATGCACTCAGAGAACGGTCCACTGTAAACATTAAAGGCTCTTTTTAACTGCTTTTCTTTGTTGTTTTGGTCCTCTCAGTGACTGCTTAGATTAGCCCTGTATACGTTAAGATTTGATTTCATTTAGTCAACTTTATTTTGCCAGATCAATAGTTTAACTTTTATTCCAGCTATTTTGTGTTCTTTTCTTTGTGAAGCTATTAAATCCACAGGGATTAATAAAGTTTTTCTATTCTATTTGAGAAAAAAAAAATAGAATAAGATGTGTCTCCACGCCACATTCATGATTGGCTTCCCTGGATGGAGATCTCTTGTAAAATGGCTGTTCCATGCTGCTAATGCCTGTGTTTACCTCTAATCTGACTCAGAAACAAAAGTTCCGAAATACCCATGGAGACGAAACGTATTTCCCAGATGTACACTGCTTTTTGTGTAACTCCTCATTACTGTGGAGTAGACAGTGTGAAGTTACCTGCAGAGCCACAGTGTCCTGTTGATTTCAGTACTTCAGGCCAGAGTGAGTTGTTCTTCTCCTTAAACTGTAAGTGACTATTGGAGCGTGAAGTTTGATCTGCTCAGAGAGGAGTTCATGTTTTGCTGACAGGATATGAGTTTTTGCTTTCCACAAATGGCATTTAAAAGGAAGCGGAGCGGCCTGTCGGTCCCACACAGCTCACACAGCTCCCCTGTCGCTGCACGTCGGCACTGGGCAGATATGGAAAGAGCAGCAGGAGAATGGGTGTTTAATATGATGTGCTAATACCGCTAAATGTCAGGGTTGAATATACGTTCTCTGCAGCGTCCGGCTGGTGAGGACATATTGGCTGCCGTGGACGATGCAGCGCCGCGCGCTCATAACTCCACCGAGTCTGAGTAAACAGCAGCTCGGGGCTCTGTTTTATCAACCCCCCTTTTTCCCTCAACAACTCATCCAGCTGTTAGTCACTGTCATGTTTCCTGTTTTGCAACTTTTTTTCTTCCTAATTGCTGCTTGATGAGGCTTTTTTTTCTTCTTCATGACTTCAAAATCATTTGTTTCTTCTGTTATCAGTTGATTTTCCACTTAGTTTGTGCATGAGAAGAACCGCTGAGAGCAGATGGTATTCTCTGGAGCGAGAAGAATGAAAGATACCATGATTTGTTCAGGGAATAAAGCCCCAAAAAGAAAACATTCACTGTACTTCCATGAAAAATGAAAGGTGTTAGTGAGATTTTGAGCTTATTCAACAGGATATGAAAGACTTAGCTGCACCAAAAGGTTCCAGTCTATCATTCCCATAGAAATTTCTGTAATCTTTCAACTTAACAAATAAGCCAGCGTATAACAACAGCATCATAGACCCTAAATCTTTCATTTCAAATGGTTCTGTCAATTTTTTATTACATTTGTTGATATTCAAATCAGTCTTTTTAAGTAACAGATAAGGAGGCAGACTATTTAATGTATCCATGTTGTTATCCTGCAGCTTCCAAAATGGCTTTGTTTTTATGAGTTATAGTCTAGTTTTATAGAGTAGCTCAAAGGAAATTGTGAGGTCTTCTTGGCCAAATTATCATGCATCATCCTCATCATTATCATCCATAATGATGAATGAGTGACTGTCAAAGCATGAGGATAAAATTTAGGACAGACTAACAGTCTGGAGCTGTCAGTGATGAAACCTAAAGAAAGTCTGGATGAATAAGAATAAAAACAACTCTGTGTTTTGTGTGTGTTTCCAGCACGGCATATATTCAGGATCTTTGTGATCCTCTGCTGAATGAAAGCATCAAGACCTGGAGAGAGGCAGAAGGCTACAGCTGATCAGCAACTTTCAGGGTTGACATTTAGCAGAGGTGACTCACGGGGCTAACTTCATTACAAGCAAACTCGCTCGCTCACAGGACTTTATTCCAGAGGACGGCGAGAGTTCGAGGGACGCACGTGTCTGTCTGAGCAGCGCGACTTCAGGGTTAGACGTCAGTCACTCTGCTGCCATCTATTAAACGTCTGTCTGATTTGCGTCCTTTAAATCAAAACGACTCCCGAGCTGAGCTGACTCTGGGTCAGAGACATGACACCAGACTTCCTTCAAGCAAAAACTCTGGTCTGTAAAGTGTCAGTGCTTCAGGTAAAAAGAAAGCTATATGTTTTGTTTTGTTTTTGAGCCTGAGAAGTTGATGGATGCAGCCTGTAGTGAAGTGAAATAATGTGTATTACAAGAAAAAAAGAAACAGTTGGGGGGGTGGAGGCATGTGGGACATAATTAGAGATGTGGAATACATAGAGGCAATACATTCAAAGGAAATGAGACAAGTGACAAAACAAAAAATAAAAAAAAGAAGTGATTGGAAAGAAGATGGCAAAGAGAGTGAATCTAATTAAAAGACAATTAACACTTCCTCTTTAAGAACTCATTGAAATGAAAGGTTTCAACCCAAGGGAGTTATTGGAAAATATTTCCTCTCTTTTTCTTTAAGTTAGAAAATAAACACTATTTTATAACAGAACCAACAGGAAAGTTTGAAACGGAATAAAGTAACACATATTTCAGGGGCAGCTTTGTTTTCACCAGAAACTAATAATGCTTTTCCAGATTCATGGGGTATCCTCGTGTGTGAAATGACATGTTGCCACTTGAGTCATTATTGGGTGAATTTGTAAATAGCATCATTTTTGCAAGTAGCAGCACAAGAAAGAAGAAATATGCACTTATTAACACCACAGCTTGGCAGAATTTGGATTCATTCTGAATGATAGCTAAATTCAACTCTGACATCTAACCGCCAAGTAACCTCGCCGGGAAAATGTGCGCACTCTTCCAAATGACATCCTGGTGTACTGACTCACTCTGGAGTGTGCACGTGTGTGGCTGCAGCAACATGAGGAATCAAAGCACTCGAGGTTTGTGAAAGCATTTATTTGTATTCCCGCGAGTGGCCTGGTGGTCAATTTCAAAAAGCATCAGACGGACGGCAAGTGGGGTGCAGGTCGGAGGCTTGAAAGAGCCACAGTCGAGTTGGTTGCATCCTTGAGCGTGACATTTCAGCACACTTGCTCCTTGAGGAAGCTATCGCCGGCTTCCCCTTTCATCTATCAGAGATGTGACATGCTTTTCAGACAGATCTAAAGGTGGATAGTGGAATGACTCACAAGCAAGGCAGTCCACAGATCAGCACCAGAAGCACTTCAGCAGAACATGACACTTATTTTCCTTTATTTCCTATTTGAATCAAACAGTTCATCTTGATGATAGTTTCTCAGGGTGTGTTTACTGGCGAGCGTCAAACAAATCAAGTCAATTTAAAAAAAAAGTTGATCTCAGCACTTTCACATCAATTCTGATGCTTTTTGTTTAAAATCTAAACGTGGTGTGAAGCTGTCATGGAGTCTCTGTCATGTCTGGGTTTAATATTTGCTTATCTTGTGTTTAATGTTGTTTCTTAATGTTAATTTTTATGATCCTGTGTGTTCCTCTGTGCTGATTCTGCTCCTCTGATCACCCTTTTAGTTGCAGTCTGGTGTGTCTCATCAAGTCCTGCTCTCCTGTGTGTAATTACACAACAATTGTGTTCAGGGTGTCTGTTTATACAACAACTTTGATCAGAGCCCCTGAAAACATGACATTGTAGAAATGGCTCTCAAATTGAAACTTTTTCAAATGAAAAGACCATTTTAATTTTGACAAGACAATTACAAGTAGATCTGACTTCGGAAAAGCCATCAGGACCCCACTAATGAGTCCTGTTGAACGAGGCTGATATTAAAAAATATGTGATTCAACGCTACTTGTGATTTGGCTGTTCAGCATACATGGTTCATACATGTATGTTTCACAAAAGGAGAGAGAGAAAAAAGGTCCTGTGTTCTTCTCTTGGCAAAATATTGACTCCAAACCACATAATTTTACCCTTTATAACTTTTGGTTGTTCACTAAATCATCTCTTCTACTAACTACTTCCTCTTTATTGAGAAATGCCAATCTCAATCTACACCAAAAAAATGAAAAAAAAAAAAAAAAATACTGGAAATTACGTCCAAATCAACTGTATCTGAATGTTCCTGAAAATTCCACGTGCATGTGGTTGAATGTTGATCCCTCCTTTCTTTGAGTTGAGCACCAGCGCACTAGCAGCTGTTGATTGGAGACATATTTTGCTTTATAAATCTGATCTAGCGGCAAATCAGATCACAGTTCAAAACTAATCATTTCTGAAAAACTGTATATTTTAGCTTTTTTGTCAGCAGTTCATCAGTTTCATAGGGCAATATAGGGAAAAAAAAAAGTCATCACATATTTGGTGAAGTCAAAATGGGGCCAGGGGGTGTTTCTGTGCAGTTTGCACATCAGAACATGGGTTTTCTCCAGACACCCTGGTTTCCTCCCACTTCCCAAAAACATGCATTTGGCGACTCTAAAATGCCCCAAAGTGTGAATGTGTGTTGTCGTCTATCCATCTGAGATGAACTGGCGACCGGCCCGGGGTTTACACAGCTATAGTCAGCTGGGATCAGCTTCAGCGCTCCATGACCCTGAGTTGGATAAAGCAGTATAAAAGATGGATGGACCACTTATGCTTTGACATTGGAAGACAAATACTAAAATTGCAGTTGGCTGTGATGATTCGCAGTCATCCGGCTCACGGCATTTTCAAACCTCAAAGGCAACACGATTGCCCTCCTTCTCATCTCATCTTTAAATGTGTCAAATAGATTAAACATAACCACCCACTAAAGCTTCCCCAGCATTCCTGAAAGACGGTAAATCAAATCTCATCATGTTCACCTTCTGCTGTCCGTCGTCAAACTCAGTCACGCTCCTCAAAGATTATTTATATTATTCTCGGCCTCAATTCGACCACGAGGCAGAGTTAATGCTAACTCACTTTATATCCCCCTAACGGTGACTGTTCCCAATTATTGCCTGACTGTAGAGCACCAAGGTGTATTCTGGTGGAGATGGCCTCCAGAGTGTCATGATCCCCAGTCCATTTTCTCCCAGGATCAATCCAACTTCATCATCTGTGTGCTTTCATTTAAAAAAAAACAAAAAATAGCAACTAGGAGCACTCCATGATAACTACATCATCAAACATCATTTCTTTGTAAATGGACATTGCTTTCAAGACATTGCCAGATAGATACAACATTTTCTGAAACGAAAATGATGGTATTTCCCTTGAAACGTCGTCGAGAGTGTTCAGCCTGTTGCGGTCTGACACTGGCTTTTGTGGGGTTACACAGGAGCAGGGGAATATCACTAGAATACAGTATACTCCATATGTGGTTATGGCTTCAACTGTGCCTAAATGTATTGTTTGTCATACTGTGCTGATGGACAGGTGACCTCCAGGTGACCTGTTGCTTCCTTCCTTTGGACCAACATCAGCTGGGATGGCTTCCATTCTCTGCAGCATTATCTCCAATAAAGTCGCCACAGAGAAACGCTGAAAATCTGAACTAATTGACAAAGTTTGACAAGTAAGAAGATATTCATTCCTTAATATGCCTGATAAATAGGTTGCCTTTTTCTTGACAGAACAAAAATGCGAAATTCACTATCTTTGGATTTTCTGTCTAGTCAACAAACATGGTTCTTAAAGAGAAAAAGAAAAAAAAATCTTTGCAAAGCGCTTCCTCTTGAACCGTGACCAGAGAGGTTGAATCTAAGCAGTCATGACAGCTAACATCTGTTGTGCTGTTGCGTGGATGTGTAAAACTGAAACGCTGCCAGGTCCCGACATTTTCCTCTGCATGCTGACAGTACGCCGAAGTAAATCGATGTTGTGAGTGTTTCAAGGTGAAACAACAATCTCTCACCACAAAGATCCCATCTATACATCAATCTGTTTATACTGCAGTCGCCCTTCTGTTGCTGCAGCACGAGGCAGATCTGACCTGCTAATACCTCCTAATATTAGATATATAGACAGCTGATGTGTGTGTTCCCTTCACTCCATAACGTCTGTGGAAGTCTGATGGGACTGGGACGTCAGGTGATCACTGAAGCAAGCTTTCTTCCTTGTGATTTTTATATTTTTGGGAAAAATTGAAAAGGAAAACGGTGAGAGTGAAGCCTGATTTACTAAATGTGCACAAAGCATACTAAATTACAAGTCAGTTTAGGAGCGATTTGTGAATGATTTACTGACAATAATTATGTGCAAACATTAAAATTTAAATGAAGATTTTGTGCACTTTAGACGAGGACGATCAACTGGGAGTATATCACATTCATTTTGTCTCGTTTACCACTGAGTGATTGGCTGCAGCACTGAGTGATTAAAGTGTCAGTAGTTACATTGTTAAGGAGTAAATATAAACCAGCTATAAAGGAAGAGTTTCCTCAAGGTTCCTCTCTGCCACATGTCAGCTAATACTTTAACCATTAAGACGTATTTGTTCAGCAACCAACTTCATATCACTGCTCAAATTTATCTATACAGCAGATATCTGTGTGTGGTAGTGTAAAGGTCAAAGGTCAAATTTATTTATATAGTGTTACGGGTGGGGTCGGAGGCTCAGGCGCAGACGACACGGGAGAACAGATGGCGGGCAAAAAATGGATTTATTTTAACAAAAGGTGAGCCCAGAAGCAGAGCCGGACCAAGCTGGGTCCGGGATGACTCTCGGCAATTCTCAGTCCAAGGTTGGATCCGAGTCCGGAGGAACTAGGAGCAGGCAGGCGGCAGGCGGAGCGGATCCCCACACTGCGAGCAGAGGGAAAAAAAGGTGAATTCACAGATCACGAGAGCAGGTCGAAGCAGGCACGTCTAACACACTGTAGCAGAGGTTAAGATCCAGCGCCGATTCCAGCCAAGGACGCCACTTAAATAGGGACGAGAGCAGCTGACCCTCATCTGGCTGATGAGCTGGAACCACGCCTCCGAAAACCCGCTCCAGTGCCGCCCACCTGAAAAACAAACAAACGGCCTCCCTATGAGGAGGCCGGGGGGCTGGCCATGACAGTACCCCCCCTCCTACGTGTGCCTCCAGGCACACGCACCAATCGCCCAGGATGGCGGCGATGAAACTCCCGGACGAGACTGGGGTCCATAATGCGGCCCCGGGGGACCCAGGAACGCTCCTCAGGTCCGTAACCCTCCCAGTCCACCAGGTACTGAACCCCTCGACCCCGGCGGCGCACATCCAGAAGCCGCCGCACCGTATAAACCAGGCCGCCATCCAACATCCTGGGCGGAGGCGGGGCACGGACAGGGGGGACCAGGTCACTCTCGGCCACAGGCTTGATCTGAGAGACGTGGAAAGTGGGGTGGATGCGCATGGACGAGGGAAGCTTGAGACGCACCGCGCAGGGATTGATGATCCTCTCCACTTCGAACGGGCCCACAAAGCGAGGGGCCAGCTTCCGAGATTCAACCCGAAGGGGCAGGTCCTTGGCCCTCAACCAGACCTTCTGTCCAGGGGAATAGGTGGGAGCGGCAGTCCGCTTGCGGTTGGCCTGCTGCTCCATTCTGTGGGAAGACCTGAGCAGGGCGGTCCGCGCCCTCTTCCAGACCCGTTCACATCTCCTCATCGCAGCTTGAACGGAAGGAACCGCCAACTCCTGTTCCTGGTACCCCAGGGAGCACTGAAACGGGGACAAGCCTGAGGAGGAGCTAACCAGCGAGTTATGCGCGTATTCCACCCACGGCAGGTGAGTGCTCCAGGCCGCAGGATCCTCCGCAGAAACACACCGGAGTAGGGCCTCCATCTCCTGATTTAGGCGCTCCGTCTGACCATTAGACTGGGGATGGAAACCAGAAGACAGGCTCACCTTGGCTCCCAACGCCGAACAAAATGCCCTCCAAACCTCCGATGTGAACTGTGGTCCCCGGTCGGACACGATATCCACAGGGATGCCATGAACGCGGAACACTTCAGTGACGAGCAGGTCTGCTGTCTCCTTGGCCGATGGCAACTTACAGAGGGCGACAAAGTGGGCAGCCTTGGAAAACCTGTCCACAATAGAGAGGATTGTGGTTTTACCGTTGGAGGGAGGCAGGCCAGTGACGAAGTCCAGTGCAATATGGGACCACGGCCGACTGGGCACTGGCAAGGGTTGAAGGAGGCCAGAACAGGGCCGAGTGGATGTCTTATTCCGGGCGCAGACAACGCAGGCCGCCACAAACTCCCGCGTGTCCTTGTCCATCGATGGCCACCAAAACCTCTGTCGTAGAACTCCCAATGTGCGGGTGACTCCAGGGTGGCAGAAAAGCTGGGAAGAGTGTCCCCACTGCAGGACCTGAGAGCGGACAGAGCTGGGCACAAACAGGCAGTTAGCGGGGCCGTTACCTGGACCTGGCTCGTGCTGTTGAGCCTGTTGCACTAGGGATTCCACCTCCCATGTGAGAGATCCGACAGTGCAGGACTGGGGAAGGATGGAACCTGGTTCTGATGGGGAGTCCTCGGTGGCAAACTGGCGTGACAGAGCATCTGGCTTGATGTTACGCGACCCCGGGCAGTAGGTCAAGGTGAAGTTGAAACGCCCAAAAAACAGAGTCCAACGGGCCTGACGGGAGTTCAGACGTTTAGCAGAGCGCACATACTCGAGGTTCTTGTGATCAGTCCACACTATGAATGGCTGCTCAGCTCCCTCCAGCCAGTGCCTCCACTCCTCCAACGCCAGCTTGACCGCCAGAAGCTCTCGGTTGCCGATGTCATAATTGCGTTCTGCTGGTGAGAGGCGGCGAGAAAAAAAGGCACAGGGGTGCAGCTTGTTGTCCGAGGTAGGGCGTTGGGACAGAATGGCTCCCACACCGGTTTCCGAGGCGTCTACCTCCACCACAAACTGGAGACTGGGATCAGGCTGAATTAGTATGGGAGCTGTAGTGAAGCGAACCTTGAGTTCCTGGAAGGCCTTCGCGGCCTCTGGGGACCAAACAAACGGACGAGTGGTGGACGTGAGAGCAGTGAGGGGTGCGGCCACCTTACTGTAGTTCCTGATGAACCGGCGGTAGAAGTTGGCAAAACCCAGGAACCGTTGAAGCTGCTTCCGATTCTCCGGCTCAGGCCACTCCTGTACCGCCACCAGCTTAGCTGGATCCATGCGAGTCTCTCCCTGTGAGATGATGAAACCCAAGAAGGACACAGTGGACTGATGGAACTCACACTTCTCGGCCTTCACATACAGGTGGTTCTTCAGGAGTCTCTCCAGGACCAGACGGACATGCTGGATGTGTTCCTCAGTACTGCGGGAGTAGATCAGGACATCGTCAAGGTACACAAAAACGAAGCGGTCAATGAAGTCTCGGAGCACATCATTCATGAGGTTCTGAAAAACCGCAGGAGCGTTAGTGAGTCCAAATGGCATAACGAAGTACTCAAAATGGCCCAGCGGAGTGTTGAACGCGGTCTTCCACTCATCCCCCTCACGAATGCGGACCAGGTGATAGGCGTTGCGGAGATCCAGTTTCGTGAACACCGTGGCGCCGTGCAGGGGAAGGAAGGCCGAGCTAAGCAAGGGCAGCGGGTAGCGGTTCTTTACGGTGATGTCATTTAGACCTCTGAAATCAATGCAGGGTCTCAGAGAGCCGTCCTTCTTGCCGACGAAGAAAAACCCCGCTGCCACCGGAGAAGAAGAGGGACGAATGGTTCCAGCCGCCAGGGACTCCTGAATGTAGGTCTCCATGGCGGCGCGCTCAGGCCGGGTCAAATTGTACAACCGGCTGCGGGGCAATGTGGCTCCTGGAAGCAGATCGATGGGACAGTCGTAAGGTCGGTGTGGCGGCAGAGAGAGGGCCTTGCTCTTACTGAACACTTGGACCAGGTCGTGGTACGCCTCAGGGACTGCTGACAGATCTACCGGTTCTGGCGGGGAGGACTGCAGAGAGACATGTGGAGTGAGTGCAGAACGTAAACAGTTACTTAAACAAAATGGGCTCCAGGAATCAATCTCCTCCTTAATCCAGTCAATACGGGGGTTGTGTTTACGCAGCCACGGGAAACCCAGCACCAGCGGGGGCTGCGAGTGGTCAATGAGATGGAAGGTCAGAGTCTCATGATGATTTCCAGAGAGCACCAAATCCACCGGACAGGTCTTGTGGCTGACCTGAGCCAGATGGAGCCCATTTAGCGACCTCACAGCTAGCTCAGACTCCAGCGGAACACAGGGAATGTCCAGCTGGCGAGCTAGCTGGATGTCCATGAAACTCTCCTCTGCACCTGAATCCACCAGAGCAGCAACAGGAACAGACTGGGTGAGATAACAGAGAGTGCCGGTTACCTGAAATCGTTGAGGGGTCTTGATGGAAGTTCGGCTCACCCGCAGCCCCGCATCTACAGGGAAGCCTGATCTTTTAGCGGCCGCTTGGGGCACTCGGCGACAAAATGTCCAGTGCCGCCGCAGTAGAGACAGGCGTTCGCGGCCCGGCGCTGCCTCCTCCTCTCCTGCGAGGAGAGCTGGACCCGACCGATCTGCATGGGCTCTGGCTCCGAAGCCGAGACCGACGCCCCCGTTCCCGCTGGCTGATTCGGCGCAGAAACTACGGAAGCCGGGACGCGGCTCGCTCGCACCCGACGGCGTTCTCTGATGCGGTTGTCCATGCTGGTGCACAAAAAAATCAAGCTGTCCAAATCGGGAGGTCGCTCTCGGGTGGCCAGTTCGTCCTGCAAGTCCTCCTGCAGGCCCCGTAAGAACGCGCACTGGAGAGCGCTGCTGTTCCATCCACTCCCCGCGGCTAGAGTCCGGAACTCGATGGCGTACTCGGCCACACTGCGGCTTCCTTGGCGGATAATCATGAGCCTGTCCCCCGCGTCTCTGCCCCTCACCGGGTGGTCAAAATTCCTCTTCATCTCCTCCGTGAAGGCTTGATAAGTCCGACAAGCCGGCGACTGATTCTCCCACAATGCCGTTCCCCACGCCCTTGCCGGGCCGGAGAGGAGCCCGATTAGGTAAGCGATGCGGGACCGGTCGGAGGGATAAGATAGCGGCTGCAGCTCAAACACGAGAGAAACCTGCGTGAGGAAGGCCTGGCAGGAACCAAGGTCTCCAGCGTACCGCTCCGGTGTGGGCGCATTCGGCTCCCGGAATGGAGCCATCATCTGTGGAGCCGGAGCCGGGACCGGGGCGGTGGGAGGAGCCACCGCGGAGACCGCTGATGAGGCAGCCAGGTGTTCGGCGATCCCAGCAACCTGCTCGGACAAACGGGAGACCTGGCCAAACATTGTTCCCAGGACTTTGTCGTGTTCGGCCAGCTTCTTCGCCACAGACTGCGGAGCCGAAGGTACCTGGTCTCTCCCGGGGTTGCCGTCTGCTGAGCTCATCTTGGCTGGATCTTACTGTTACGGGTGGGGTCGGAGGCTCAGGCGCAGACGACACGGGAGAACAGATGGCGGGCAAAAAATGGATTTATTTTAACAAAAGGTGAGCCCAGAAGCAGAGCCGGACCAAGCTGGGTCCGGGATGACTCTCGGCGATTCTCAGTCCAAGGTTGGATCCGAGTCCGGAGGAACTAGGAGCAGGCAGGCGGCAGGAGCGGCAGGCGGAGCGGATCCCCACACTGCGAGCAGAGGGGAAAAAAAGGTGAATTCACAGATCACGAGAGCAGGTCGAAGCAGGCACGTCTAACACACTGTAGCAGAGGTTAAGATCCAGCGCCGATTCCAGCCAAGGACGCCACTTAAATAGGGACGAGAGCAGCTGACCCTCATCTGGCTGATGAGCTGGAACCACGCCTCCGAAAACCCGCTCCAGTGCCGCCCACCTGAAAAACAAACAAACGGCCTCCCTATGAGGAGGCCGGGGGGCTGGCCATGACATATAGCACATTTAAAACACAGTAGCCACTGCCCAAAGTGCTGCACAAATTTCAAACAAGCATTAAAATATAATAGGACTAATAGGACTTGTGCACTTTGTGAAGGTTTTAATGGCATGTTTACAACTGGTAGTAGGATGATTACACTAGCTTTCTTTCATGAGTGTCAGGAGGTTACCACTTTTAACAAAGGTTCTCTTTTAAGGAATTTACCTCTTGGAATAAGTTTTTTTTTTTTTTATTCCATTTCAACTGTATTCTGTTTTGTGCATTGCGTTTGTACAGATCGCAGCTTTTTTTACTTTCTGAACTTTAGCGACACACTAACTTGGTTCTTTAATCTACATTAGGAGCAAATCACATATTTATCCTTTAAACTGCTGTTAATAAATGCACATCACTGATCTGTCTCAGCTGTTTTCAGTCAGCTATATTTAGAGATTCTCGGTAAATTGGAGCTGATTGAGGCTGACAGACGGGATAAACCTGTGACTGACACATCTACCAATACCTGGAAACAACTGAAGTGACTTTTGTCATGAACACACCACAGTGCTGAACTCAGCCTTCATGTATGGTTAAGCAGAGGCGGGTCGAGGATCATTTGCAGTGATTCGATAAACACTGTACCTTGGCTTTCCCATGCCTGCTGAGAGTTTCATGAAATGTCACAAATCAGCAGCATTGGTCGCTTGTTAAATAGCTTATTAGTTTAGTTCTGGCAGGATCGCATGCTACCTGACCTTGAGCTGTCCTCAAAGTTAGAATTGTGTTGGTAAAAGTGAACAAAATAGTTAAGGAGCCATATAAGATTGCTCCTGATGTACATGTGGTTATTTAAGTTGATCAGCTCTGAATGGCCTAATGAGACATATTGAATTTGGAGATATTTTAAGTTGGCAAATAAAGCTGCTCCTTATCTTTTAAAGGCCAACACACTTTGTTGACAAGTAAACGTTTGCTAATAGCTTCAGATATCCACAAGGTCAGTTTATATGTTGCTAGAGGAAAAAAACCCCCAAGGATTTGAAGCACTTGAATAAATATCTGTAGAGCCTAAAATACAAAACATGGCCACAAAAAATCTTTGCTTAGAACTCATTAATTCCCAGAATTCAGTTCAGAAAGAAAATATTAAAGTGAATGAAAATATACTTTATATAAAACAAAACAACATTGTGAAGGCAGGATTTAATGGGCCTGCCGCCCTGGCTGTGTAACTCACCCTTACCCATCGACACACTTTATTTGTGGGGTAGTTGGGAGTATGTTTAGTTTATGTTTTGTTGTGAATAATTGGGTTTGTTTGTAGGTTACCATAGCTTGTTATATTTGGGATTGGCCAATCAGTTTAATCATCATTTTCACTCTTATTCCGTATTAACGTTTTCCCATCATTGCAGCTTTTTCCGTAGTCATTAAGTTATGGTATGTTAAAAGGGGAGTGGTTTATTAGTTTCCTTTCGGTGAGTGTGGGGGTTAATTGGAGCACCTGTGGGGAAACCATAAAGAGGGAGGTGTGGCTGCAGGTGTGGGAGACCTCTCCAGAGCTTGGAGCTGGAGAGGGAGGTGAGGGAGAGATCTCCGTGAGGAGCTCTTCCTATGTGCCTGTTTGTTTGCCTGTCCTGTGAGCGGCTGATTGCAAAATAAAGATCTGCATCTTGGACCGAACCCGGGATTTTTCGTCTGTCTTTGGAGTCGGGGCATGACAAACATCAACTGAACAAGATAATGAATTAAAACCATAGAGGGAAAAAACGACAATATTGGAAACAACCACTGTCTGCATTTAATACAGTTCACCAACTAGTTAGGACTGACAGACTGAAGCTTCTTGAAGGTCCACGGAGAGTCGTGGTTCTGGTGTTTTGTATTAAAAGTTTTTTGTTTTTTTTTTAAAGGGAGAAATTGACATGTTTTTCTCTTTCACTGTGATAAATCTCTGCAATATTCTCCTTTTATGCCTGTTTCTGCTTCTATTTCGGTTCATGGATTTTGTTCGATATGTCCGCCCTGAACTTCAGGCTTTGCTTTCGATGTGTTTTGAAAGCTTTTTAATGCTCTGTCTCTCTGTTGTTTCCTCCTCCACTGTCAGTTCGGAACCTTTCCTGCTGTCTGGACAGTCGGGTCACCTGGAAGTCCTCGCTCCTCCGTTCACCTTTCCCCCCCTCACACACATCTTGTGCTCCGCTGGATGAACACCAGCTCCCCACAACCACACTGCCTAGTTGTTGTTGCTCACATACTTCTCCCCTTTTGTCATTTAACCCTGGGCGGCAGAGTGTTTTCAGTCTCTCCTGGACGCTGACAGTCTAACAACAACACTGAGGTTTATTTCACAATGTAGTGGAAGTTCAATGGAGAGCCTGGAAGACTAAACACACCTTTGGTTTCTGTATATCACACTGACAAGTAGTCTGTCTCCTACTGAAAATAGAAGAAACTGATGTTAATACAGACGTTTGATGATCTTCGAGTATTAATTCTATATTTAATATGAATTACATGTAGTT
Organism: Salarias fasciatus; assembly: GCF_902148845.1. Classification (NCBI taxonomy): domain Eukaryota; kingdom Metazoa; phylum Chordata; class Actinopteri; order Blenniiformes; family Blenniidae; genus Salarias; species Salarias fasciatus. The sequence goes on along the minus strand of NC_043746.1, from coordinate 20,908,678 downwards.
TCCCAGCATAAATTGAGAGTTTTGCGGATTTATGGAACTTTTTTTGGAGCAAGGGTTACTTTTGCTGTAAATATGTTGTCAGAACAAAAATTAATCATCATGCTTTCCATAATCAGGTTAAAAAAGTTTGTGACAAGCTCTGTGCCTGCAAATCTGCCTTGTCACTTTGGTTTGTTTTATGAAAGTTTCCAACAAGGCACCAACTTTAACAGTACGCGTCTTCAAGTTCCAGCTCGGTTCTTTTCATCAAAAAAGCAGTACTTATCTTCCATGCCAGCTTTATCACCGAATCACAACGAATACTAACTTTGAGATAGGCTTTGCTTTGAGCAGCGTCTTCGGCTGCTCAGATTACTTGCCTGATAGGAAACGACACTCACAGTCCGCAGACAGTGATTGGCAAGTGCTTTCAGTCAATGATCTGTATTTAGCTTATAGATCATGACTGACAGCAGTACATTGGCTTTTCAGGACGGAAGTTTTGTGTCAGTTGCGTGTCAAATTTAATCAGCAACCAGTCAAACAAAGTCAGATACACACTCACGGAGGTCAGCCATCAACTGAAGCAGTCTTTGGACATTTTAAGAAGCAGTGGACTCACTGCACTTCAAGGCTCAAATTCATCACACTGCAGTAAAATGTGTTTGTTTCAGTCTAATCTTGAATTTGTTTAAATACCATTGTAGTCTGGACTTCCCAAAGTGGAATTACAGCTAAACACAAGCTTTGTTTCAGAGATTTTAACTTGACTTTACTGTACAATCCACCATGTTTTTATCCCTTACTAAATTCACCAGTGCATAGCAAATTACCCACTCTTCAATAAATTGTGGTCATTATCGTGTAATCAAATAAATTAACAGAAAATTATCCAAAGTGTCTGGTGGTTAACAAGCCTTCCTTTGTTTTTTTCTCTTGTTTTTATGTGACTTTTCCACTTTGACTGGAGCCCAAATACAACAACGTTTCAGCCAAAATATTTATAAAAGAAATGAGTGTAGCATCGTTTCACCCATTCCCCCAATATCTGATGAATATTTATCATATTTTTGAGGAAAATCAAAGATATTTTTTGTTCTATCTGCCCCCAAAAAAACACAATTTTCTGTGGGTCCACATGGGAAATGGGAGTTGAAGAAGGAAAGAGGGGCACCAGTGTTTATGAAGGTGCATTTTTTCTCCTTTACCCTTGCAGCAGAGGAGACGAGAGGAATACAGAGCAGCTGATAAACAAGGGAAAGTGAGGCAGATAGATTCCCTCAGAGGGCATGAAGGTACACGGTCACGCTTTACAGCTGAGGAGGAAATACTCCTCGGATTCAGCCTCCAAAACCGATGCAGGAAGCAAAAGAAGCTTACCACCTGTGATTTGCCTCTGAGCTGTAAACTGCCTTTGGTTTGACTTTTGTCACATTTGAAAATCAGCACTTCGACTTTTTATTATTTAACATTTAAGTTTGGAAAAGTCATTTGGTAAACTTTTAGCTTAAACTCTGCCCTGACAGAATCGAGCGTGGCAGAAAGTAAGTCTTATGCTCTTGAACATGATCTGCAATATGTTAGATTTTGGAACAAACACTCTTTTTGACCAAGTTAGCATAAGATTGCCAATGCTTGAGGGACACTTAAAAATGCTCAGATTTTCACACATTTATACAATTTTCAGGAAAACACAAATGGAAACTTTTAACCCAACTTTTTAAAAGAAGTTTAAAAGTTATTTGTTGAGGAGATTCAAAGTTTAAACATCGACAAGAATCTGTTGATTCTGTCAGGAACGTTTTCCAACAGTTTTCCTAACTGATTTCCAAATCTGTAAAACTGTTTGTCTTTTTTTGTTTTTGTTCGTTTAAAAACAATTCCATAATTTACATGAATTAAAAAAAAAAACTTCTGCTTTCGATGCAGCAATTGTTGGCAAATGTCAAATTACAAATGCTTTAATCTGTTGAAGCTGCATTTCGACACGATGGAATAGATACTTTAGGGAAACAAGTTCATCAGAAGAGTGAGGTTTGCAGTGTGAAGGGTAAAACAGCTTATTTCAGACAAAGATGAAGGGGTGAAGAGAAAAACCAATTCATCCATCCATCCTTCAGGGCTAGAGGACAACTCTGATATGTTTTTATATTACAATATGTATGAGTATTTTTATTCAAAATTCCTCCTCTCAGCCTGCATTACCACCATATTACCTCCATATTACCACAAATGCTTAATATGCTTTTCTGTTTACCACATCTAACACCTAAACAAAAGGTTCACTTGTCACCTGATATATTCGCCTTGCAAACAAGTTTTAATCTTCTTAGGTGGACACATTAGACACAGATGAATTTTATTATTTGCAGGATTTGGATTTTCTTGGTCCAGAGAGCAGGCGGCCTCAACAGACCGCTTTAAGCTGTCGCTGCAGGGGTCCGCAGGGCTCCATGGAGAGGGAACGGATAAGGAGCAGAGGTTGAGGCGGCCAAAAAAGATGCTAAAGCAGGGAGGAACCAGCAGCTAGTCTCGCAGATGAATAAAGGATTGTGGATGTCCCACCTGTAACACACAACAAATCTCGCAGGGTGTCCAGTTCCCTGTCCGATGAAAGGCTTAGCGTTTCCATAAAAAGATAAATCTCGGTACAAATCCCGTGTCAGGTTTATGTCGGCTCACACTACTGTGAAATTGTCCTTCAGAACATGTGAAAGTTATCAGCCTCAGGCTCTCTGATGGCCTCCAAGTCATTCAGATGCGAACGGCACACCTGGCTGTCTAAACTGTTCCGATGCCATTTGACTAATTTCACTCTGGATCCAGTCCCAGATGGGAAACTGAAGGACAGCGTTAGAGAACGTAGGTGTTGATGACAAAGGTCAGTACGAGTTGAAGCAACCTCAGAAAACAAGGTCAACCCAAAGTTTGAGAAAAAGACAATGACGCTGAGAGAAAGGAAGGAGAAAATGAACAAAAGAGAAAATTAATTTAAGTGAAAGTTATCATCTCGGAACATCGGATATATATATAGTGTTCTGAGACCTTTAAAATGCAAAAGATAGATTTAGCACGACACTCTTGATCTCCTTGTTTGATGCACTGCAGAGTTTAAATGGCGTGTTGTCTCATATGGACAGCATGAACCGACCAGAGTCCCAGAGGCAAACCTGACTAATCATCTGTGAAGCAAAGTAATGTAGGCCAGAAATAACAGAGGCAGAAATTATCTAAGGACAGTAAGACAAACATGTCTAAAACAAGAAGACACTTGGCTTCCTCAGACAGAAGGTTTTGCTCTTTTCAGTGCCTTGAAATGACTTGTGATGCACCTGCTTTAAATAAACATTATTGTCCATATTTAAGACTGTAAATATGAGGTTTGTGAGTCACGTAAAGTCATACTAAAACTTTTAAACATCAAAATACTTCCACAGTACAAACAGCAATTAAGTTTACTGATTAGTCATCCCTCCCTATACATTTGAGAAACATAAAATATCTCCTTTCAATGATTCAAAAACAAAACCATAAATCACATCAGCCTCCTTGTGGATAAGTAGGTGGATTTCCATGCTTGCACACTCTGGCTTCTTAATTTCTGAAGAGTGTTAATGTGAGACAGCCAACACTGATGTCTGCAATAAAAATAGCGTCTGTTCAAAATAACGACATTCATTTTGTCCATTAAAACTGAGCAATAGCTTGTTGTGAGCCCATTTGAACAGCAGAACCGAGGATGTGGATACTCAAGTCGGTAAGTGCTTGAAAGTAACTGCTACTTTATGTCAGTGAAAGGAAAGTGATTTTCTAAACCGACATCCTGTGGACAAAAGGGACGGATTCCAGTCAACATTTGCAAGCCCTTCGCTCTGCAGTTTGAATCAGTCACAAAGAGAAGGAAACTGTCTTTTCCCAGCCACGGTATTTCATTCAGCTGCTTTCCTCCAGTTCTGTCATTATGATGTTCTCCGAGCCATGCAGCCAAAAACAAGAGGCAGAGGAGAACCTGAGGAAGATTGATTCTCAGCATGGATCAGGTTCCACCTGCACGGGGAGGGTCTGGAGAGGCGGTGCGGCGCTGTGGTTTGGCCAGCAGGTCATGTTTTCTCAGCAGAATGAGTCTGGAGGTTTGGGGGTAATTTTATACTTAAACTGAAAGACAGGGGCAGGCCTTCTAGGCTTTAAGAACTAAAAGAAAAAAAAATCCAACACTGGTAGCATGGAGTGAAACACTCCTTCATATTCTTAGAGAACTTTGAGGAAGTGTCTCTTTCTATTCAACAACATTCAGTTCTTTCTCTGTTACTTTTAGCTCATTCATACAGGTTTCTGCTTATGGAGGTTATAATGTTTCTTACTGATGCAGAACAATGCTTTTCATTTCGGAAATGTTTTGCATTTACACAGCAACATTTTGAAAACGAAGCTTGTTGACACAGACAATGCAGACACACTGAAAATGAAGACTTTCTCATGTAGGGCCACTAGTGGGTGCTGTTGGACATTTTTAGAATGAAGCTTCTTACATGCTGCAGAGAACAATAAACATTAACAATGGTGATTACAGGTATATTTGCCAAATTTGGATTGTTATTATAAGTGACTCTATCAAACTACCATGTCCAAAAGTTGCAGCTTGGGAGCAGTTTTCAAAAACTTGGGTTTTCAGTGGCTTTGAGCACTGTAGAATGCCCAAGACACCGTGAAAGATTTTCCTTTTTACCCCAAAACATTGGCATGTAAGTTGTACCAAGACATACCATGCATCTTATTGCGTAAAAAATTAAATCCTCTCACATGTTTTACCGTCACACATTCTATCTACTATCTCCATTCGTTCATGTGATTCGTCTCTCCTTTTCCCACATGTAAAATATCCTGAATGAGTAAATACTTTTTTATTTTCACATTCAAAGTAACTTTGTTTCATAGATCATACTAAAAAGTTTTCAGAACATTCTTGACCTTTACAGCATAAAAATGTAAAAACAAGATTTTTTTTTTTTTGCATTTTGTAGAATAAAATAGAAATATCTTTTTAGCTTGCATGCCACTCCTTGTTTGAGAATCTGTATTGTATCACTCTCAGGTAATTTTACTCTTTTACTTATCTTCTATACATAACTAACATAGACTGAATTATGACCGTCACGCTCATCTTCCTCTTCTTGAGGACAGTACAGTACACTGCCTCTGCGTCTGTCACCACTGCACCCATTCACCCACTTTACACCCAATGATACTACATGACACTGAAGCCACTTGTCTTTAAGCAACTAACTCACAAGGATGTAATTTGGCCATTGAAACTTGTTTTTGAGCCATTTATCCTAACTTTATTTCATAGTTTTCACTGTTTTAATAGCAATTGGACCATTTGTGGTCCAAAAAGAACAAGTGCCCTTTTCAGAACTTCCAGACCATCGACAAATTATAAATATACATACAACATGCACATCTTGAATTAAAGTATTTGAAGTTTTGCAGCAAAAGAGATGCTACATGACTGCAGGTGGTGCACTGAACTGATTGATTGGGGGGAAAAAAATCAAATGCGGAATGATGAAAAGCTTTGTTTCCCCGAGCTCCAGCTGTCAAGGTTTGAGAATGTACTTTTTTTTTCTTCATGGGTGGCTGCTGGTGTGGCGTATCCAGGTGTTTTGGTCAGCGGCGAGATGCATGGTTTTAATCAGGACTTAATTATGCAGGGTCGATGTTTAGTGCACAGCTCCATGAGAATCAACCATTCGCTGGGGAAAAGAGAAGACAGATGTGAAATGGTCACAGTCAATTAACCAGCTCTAATTGGCAATCCCACCTAGTGCATGGAGCACAGCTCCAGTGCAGCTTACGTTAGTCTCTAAAGCCCGTTGAAGAGCCGACCGCCCAAATCAGGTTTTATTGGTCTTTTTACTGGTCCCGACCACAGAGATTTTCTCGGACAATTTAGTCTCTTGAGTTATTGTAAATTACCGATCGCCAATCAGAAAAAAGCAGTCTTACAGAAAAGCTTCGTTTATCTGAATACAGTTGGTCTGTAGCTCTATGTATGTGCAGTAACGGCTTGAATTTCATTTGATTGGAGCTTGCAACAAAAGCGCCTCACCTCCAAGCGCCGCTGCTCTGAAATGACATGCATCATTTGTGGTATTTGGCAGCGAGCCGAGCTGCCTGAAGAGACGCTGAGACGGTGAGTGAATGTGCTCTGCTGCATCTCCTTCCACACAAAGTGAGTTATATTCAGCAGCTTGTCATAACATCCGACATGCCCTTGTGCTGAATGCGAGCACCTATTAAACATGCACACACGGGCTGTATTCCAGTCCAGTTTTCTCTCTTCGGCTTTGATTTAAGTCCATACTGTTTCACCAAATCGATTGAAATGTGCTCTTTTTGGGGATGCTCTGAATGATGCGTGTACAGTATAGTACCTGTTGATCACAGCTGTTTCTCAGGTCATGAATGGCTAGTTGGAGCCAAGAGTGTATAGGGAGGAAGGTAAACTGATGCTTTCAACAATGTTCTTGATTCTTCTCTCACCTGCAGTCCACACTCGTACCGGATGCTCTTTTATGGAAACTCTATTTCCAGATTGCAGTGACGTCTTTCAAAAGGTCAGTGCCCCTTTTCAAGGGCTGATTTAATGAGCAAAACAATTCCAAGAAATAGTGTTGGACTCTGAATTTTTCAGATCTTAATCCAACCAACTGTGGGATGTGCTGAGCTGAGCAAAAAAATACTTTGATTCATAATAATCCCACCAGGGCCTGCTGCTGACATCTTGGTGCCATATACCATAGCACAGCTTCAGAGTTTGTTTTGGCGGCGAAAAGGTGTCCTCCACAATATTAGCCAGGAGGCGATAACATTTCTCTTCATGGTGGCTAATAAGGTAACAGCCTGCCAGATCCTAAAAGAGATACATTTCAAGAGAGACAGCTCATAGCTGCAACTTAGGTATAGAAGGAGTCATCCAATAGATGGCAAAGTGCTGTTTACACAACCGTCTCCTGACAAACAGGCGGTAAGTGCCTCTGACTTGGCACAAGGACTACCTGTGAAAACTGGGGTTTCAGTGATGCTCGCGAGGTGCGAGAAACATTACGACTGCAGATGGAGAAAATAAATCCCCACAGGTCACACTCTGAATGAGTGCAAAAAGGAGGAGGTGAGATGACATTTAGAGAAAGTCCTATAAATCCATGTTTGTTTACCCAAAGTAGTCAATAAAAACATGACTCCAAGTGTCAGGAAACTTGGCAGGAGAGCAAGTTTTGAGAGAGAGTGTGATCCAAAACGCAGTTCCACAATCAGGAAGGGGAAAATAAAGTAAAGGATGTTTTCAGTGAACACCTGGGGAGGGTTGTGAGGTGGGAAAACAGAGCAATAAAATGTCTCGGTTAAAGAACAGCTTGGAGGAATCATTTGAGGAAATTGGCAGAAAACCTCTCTCTACAGATTTATGACAGAATGTCAAAATTCATGCCAGAAAGATCCAATCTGTCATCAAAAATGAAGACAAACAAGCCAAATGAAGAAATTAAAACTAATTTCAATACTGATCAAATATTTGAACATATCTAGGAGGAACCTGGAGGCAGCTGTATTGGCTGCAGTACATTTAGCGGGAGTAGCTGTTAGCACTGTCACCTCACAACAAGAAGAGCCTGGTCGGATTCTTCGCTGCTGATGAAGGTTTGTGTTCTCTCTGTCATGTTTTTATCTGTCATATACCAGTTCAATGAACATACTATCACCCAAAACGGAACCTTTTTGACAATCAAACCAGACATAAATGACTTACTTTAAGCCTTTATTAGAATGGTCAGTGATGCTCTGTCGACTCAGTGTTGATGACTGATGGGGAGCGTGTGTCAGCTGAGCGTCTCATGGGCATATGGCTGCTCAAAGTAATATTCCCTCACAGTATATTTTCACTGTGATTAAAGGATAATTAGGGTCAATACTTGGCTTGATGCTCTCATAACGTCCATCGATCCTGACCACAATTGGGTTAATTTCTTCATTATGAAGCTCAATATACCCTGTTAGCTCTTCTGATGATTACAGTTGACAGAGGAAGCCAAATCTCATCCACAGCAGCATAAACAAAATCCAGTGTGAGGCCTTGTTACCCAGCTTGTGGCTGCACAGGGGAGCTGCGATACAAGTCCAAAACAAGTCGGACTCCCTCTGGTAAGGGATGAAAGGAGTGTATGCTATTATTGATGAGTCAACACCTGGCCTGAGGGTACTCTGGAAAAAGCTCCAAAAATGTTAAAAGCAGGATGAGGTGAATGCAATTTACAGCACAAAGTTCTTTGTCAGCAGATCCTCATCCTCCAATAAAACCAGTTTCAGAATGTAATGTCAAAATGAAGAAAAAGGGCGTCTTGCTAGCAGAGGCCCACCTGGACCAGGTCAGGGCGATGCTGACCGGTCACATATGGACTGAAGCAGGTAGACACTTGGACCAAGACCAGGACCAGACACATGGGTGAAAATACAGTTGATGTAAACTTTGGACTGGTCTGAAGGATTACCAGGTCACAGCTGCTAGAATCCAAACAACATTTGCTTCATTTATACAAATCAAACTGAATTAACCTTTGAGTTCAACAAGGCTGTGAGGTCGGCAATGCCCAAGACAGCTTTTTTTTTTAAACAAATTTGTTCCGAGTAGCATACACAGCAACATTGAAAGATAGCGACCTGATTGCTTCCAAACTATCCTCAAAGCCATGCTTTAATCATGAGTTTGTAAAAATATGTATAATACAGCCGCTGTAGGATACTTCTTTAGGACATTTCACTACATTTTTGCACCTGAATATATCATTAACTTGGCTTTATGTTGAGATTGTTGTAATTTTCTGAAGTAATTGTTTGCTTCTGTGAAAATATTGACATTGTCGTCATGTTTATACTTTAAAGTTTAAATTTAAATGTTGTTATGGCACCATTTTTCCTGTCCAGCCCACTTGTTTGACACCCTTGACTGATATCCTCATGTAATTCATTTAAGAGAGACTTTAAAAAAATGGAAAACTCTTCAACGAACTACTGCTGAGTTACAGCTTCATTTACAAACAACTGAGCAGCCGATCAGAGATGTATTTACTGGGGGAACAAACACTAAACACTCATCTATCAACAGAATACGCCTCTGGTAAATGTAAGAAAGCAAGCGGATGTGTAAACCTCTGCAAGTAGCAGTGACTATTGGTGTCTCAGCTGTCTGTGCCATTTCATACAGCAAATAAAGCCTATAATAAATTGTAATTCATGTCTTTTGTCAGTTCATGTCAGTCTTCCTCCTTTGAAATATTTCCATTGATGTTACACTTCCTCTCAGTATAGTTGAATTATTTAAAGTGATATAATTACTCTCAAATACTAAAAGAGAGAGAAATTCTCTTTCTATGAAGGTATGACTATGTTTTATCAAATCCGCCACCCAGCCCCTCCTCACTCCCACCCTGTAATTTCCACCTGTTCTTCAGTAATGACACATTATTTTACCAGTGCGCATATAAGCCTATCCATTACCACACTGAAAATTCAACTTCTGTTCCATTTATAAGCCCAGTATTGCAGTTGTTTGCATGCCTGCAGCATCAAACTGCGGCATATCAAATGATATTAACGTGAAAAACAACAGGAAGACACAACAATGAGCAGAAATGAGTTCTAGTGGATGATATGCACACTAAACAAGCAGGCTAATTTCTGGCTCTGGTACTTATTTTTGGAAATGTTCTCAGCCATTACTTTGATGAGGCCAATTTTATCATGAGTACAAAATTGCACTTTCTTTTCCATGGATGTGGAGAGCCCTACACAGCTGTGAGAGTGACCCTGCATGAAGCGAAGCTCGTTGGTGAAGAGGCAGCGGGCAGAGATCAGGTTTGGAAAGGACCCACAGGCCTCAGTTACTGTCTAAAGGAGTCCAATGCGAAAAGGAAACTTGTCAGGGGGAAGTTCATCTTTCTGCAAGTTAGTTATTTCAGGGTTTTTTTTTTTTAAAGCAAAACAGCAAAATGTAAAAGATCAGTGTTGATATAATTAACAAGGAAAACATTACAACACAAAAACAAGTCTGAAATCAGACAAATAAAATGATTCATTCAGCCACAAATTAGAAATATTTTGGAAAACACCTACTCCACTTGCACAAACGTTCAAGAAGAATTTCTATTTTAAACTCCATCAGCTTCATTAAACACACAACAAACTTAATTAATTGTCCTCCAAAGAGTTCAACTCTTTCCTCCTGCAGCTCCAGCGGGAGAAGATCCTGTCAATCTCTGGAGCTCATGAATGACGTCCTCTCTCCGCTCGCTGCTTCGCCATCTGAAAACAGCACTAACTGTTGAGGGTTCATGCTGTTTCCTTGTTTCATAAAATGAACTCCGTGGCATCTCATTACCCCTCCTCCTTCCTGCTGGGGTTTGTCCTACTCAGTAGAGAATGAGGGGAGAGGAAGGCATCGGTGCACGGAGGGCGACTGTGAATTTGAATATGCTGCAGACACACCTAGCTGGAAATGTTGTCTGTGTGACTAAAATAGAAGAAATCACATAGTTGGGGTCCTCCGAAGCAAATGTTTGGACTGACAACAGGTATTATCTAACTACAGGGGGATGAAATAGCCTTTTTTTGTTGTTTGTTTTCTTGATTTGAATCCAAGTTATTCATTTAGCAACATAGTCAGAAAGAACCAACTTATCCAACCAATGTAAACAAGGACCAAGTTATCACATGACAAAGTCAGTTCACCATTTCACCCAATGATCCCTCGCTTCTGCTCAATTATTTCCTCTTAAATTCAAAATTACAATAAATGTATTTTTTTCAGAGCTCAATCTGGAAGAATTAAAGGATTTCAGAAGAGTTCACGGGGATTTCTCACTTTCAGCCACCAAAATCAATTCAGGCTATGATGTGATTGTCTCTAATGGGAGGAGAAAATGAGTTCTGCTCCTATACTACACACCTTTTCTACTAACAAAATGACAAGTGATGTGATATTTATGGGTGTCTCAAGAAGGGGGAGTTGAGAAATAATTATTATCTTACAAAGTCTCCTGAATCCCTTGACCCGTCTCTCGTCCCCTCAGTTTATCCGACTGACTGAATTCAAGCCTTTCAGCTGAGACGGACTCGGAAATAACAAGAGACGCAGCGGCTGCACTTCACAGAGACTGACAGCTAATTTAGACAGACAATAACTGGAATTATTAGCTGACATTTACTCATCAACACACTGGAAATAACACCCCGTGGGAGAGGACGTGGGGAGGGGAAACAGAAATGACTTGAACAAGTTCACATCACTGTTTGGTTTTGTGTCGCAGCTCTGCGCGTATTAATCTTTCTCTAATCCGATGCACAGTATCGATCAAACATATTTGTCTAGTTTTATCACCAAATCCTAATTAGTTTCTCTCTGTTTTCACTCAGTTTCTCTTGTCACTATCAGTCCAGTGTAAATGCTGTATGCTGTAATATCATGCGCCACAGCGCCGCTTTGCATCATTGTCCTCATTTATCCAGATTCTCAGAAAGACGTCATTCATCTGCTAATGCTTCCCCATCCTGTCCTATCCTCTGGAAAAGATTGGCAGAGAGCTTTATGGGTATTTATCAGACCCAGGGGGGTGGCTGGGTAATCACTCACAACCACAGCGCGATCTATCACTTTAATACACAGCTCCTTCTCAGCGCCACAACATTATCTCCTCTTTTCCATGTTTCCCTTTTATCGCAGCCTCTTGTTTACTCCCGGGTTGTTGTAGAGGTTAATGATGTCCTTGTTGTTTCTGATAACACCTGCAAGGAGAAGGGAAGCAGTGCAATTTCCTTTCTTTGCCTCAACTTTACAAACTCTTTTCATGATGATTGCTTTGCATGGTATTATCCAGATCAATCCTTTGCAAGCTTCTGTAACTCCAGTTCCATGTAGCTAATGAATTTGGCATGCAAAATAATAGAGGTGTTGTGGTACAGTGGGACGGGGAATAGGTTCGTCTGGCGCAACCTGTGATAATATAAAATAATTTGGCAGTGCCTCCAGTAAATCTGAAGAAGTAAACAAAAGTTGGTACTTCCCTTTTAGAATAAAGCTCACTGTTTTATACTTATCCCAAAATTTAATTTTGTAATTACAAGACAGGATTTAATCAAACAATAATAATTTATTACAAAAAGTAAGAACAGGATAAGACAAAATAAGTTCACTGTGGACCTTAAAGGTGCATTAAGGAGTTTTACAACCTGAAAAATACTTATTTTCCACCATAAATATGTTACACATTTTTAATGATGTGTATAATGTGCCCTGACATATTCATTACAAGTACCTCTAACAGCGCTAAATTGTCACTTGAAAGTTGCAGGGCCGGTCTGGCACCAGCATTTTTTTGGGGAGAATTTGAAAGGAATGACGTAATGCGCGCTCCGGCTGGTTAGGTTTCATTTTGTCCGCCATTACTCCGCCAGATGCTTAGTGAGCAACAACTGAGCAGGAGCTTCCAGAAAGTAAGAAAAGACTGGCTTCTAGCACTGCCACAACTCCAGCACAGACTCCACCAGGTAAAAGAAACTTAAATCTTACTTGAGCGCTACTAAACGAGTGAAGACGGAGTCCCCCTCTTCCGTGCACTCGAGCCACAGGGACGAGTTTTTCACTAAGCTGCATTACGCCCAAGGCCTGCGGGGGGCGCTGTTTCGCATAAAACGTGCAAACTCCTTAATGCACCTTTAAGTTTCACAGGTAATGCTCAAAAAACCCTCAAATAATACTCTGGTAAGTTTGACCCACAAATGATCCCCGATTACCTAAATAAAATGTCCAGCAACTCTAAATGATCAGGGAACTCAAATGTCCACAGCCCACATTCACACACTCATTCACACTGGGCTAAAATAAAAAACGCTGTAGGCCCAGCTGATGCTTGTGAGCGGGGAGGCCAGAAACAAATGGCCACCTCGCTGACTGGAATCAGCATAAACAAAAGGCACGTGCAAAGCGTTAAGAGTACTCACGAATCCGCAGTCAGAGAAGTAGAAGGGGGAAGAAGGGGCAAATGGCAAGTCGCAGTTTCAGCGGCAAGGGGATGAAGCGTGCAGCAGCCCGTAGCAGCAAACCAGGTTCAAGTACAGCAGCCACAGTCTTTCCCCACAATCCAGGGCTCTCTCGGTCCTCGCTCTCTCCATTGTATGGCAAATGTCCGGTCCTGAATCACACAATTTCTCTTAATAAACAAACTACAGGCTAATTCATGGCGAATAACCTGCTAAAGGTTTACACAAATTAGCATCTGCTAACGGCAATGCAGAATAAACAGCATGAAGGCCCATGACGAGGCTAAGCTAACGGCTAACGGCATTTCGCATTACAGCTCATTTTCTACGTGTTAGAGTTAAACAGCAGAGTTAAACAGCAGTGCAAACATAACCATGTGGAATGAGAATTTCTTTTGAACGTCCATTGATAATCACATAAATGACAACACGGAACATATTGCACACCCAACATTTTAACCTAAAGAACTACATAGGTTTAATTGTCACACTAACCAAAGTTATCATTCTCAACTCACTCAGTCAAACTATAAACATGGTACAGAGGTAAACACTATTAAAGGTTTTTGTCTCTAAACCGTATTGGAACTCTGACCACTCGACCTCTGGATGTCACCCGCACGCCTCCGCGTGGGGTTGAAGGTTGAGGTGTGTACTCAACAGCTGGATCAAAATGTCCTTGGACAGGGGCACTGTCTGTGCGACTTGGACTGCCCACAGGTAGAGTATTGCTGGGCTGCTGTGCAAGGGATCCGGAGCTGCAGCTGCAACTGCTGTTGTTGTTCAGGTGGGTCCATGAGCTGTGGGACTGCCTGCAAATGCCTCCTATTGTGCCACAGAACATCTCCATTGTCTGTCTCCACCATGTAGGATTGTGGCTCTGTGCACTTACTGATGACTTTGGCAGGTGTTCTCCATCCTTTCTCCCAATCCAGTTTCACTCTGACATCCTGCCCAGGCTGTAGAAGAGGAAGCGGTCGTGCAGAATAACAACGATCGTAGAAAAACTGGTAAGCTGACTGGTAAGCCTGGCTATCTTTCTGCGGAACTTGATGTCTGTTTACAGGAGCAGCATGGAGTTTGTGCTCCAGCGTAGGAACAGTAGTTCGAATCTCCCTCCCAGTCATGAGCATGGCTGAGCTCGCCCCCGTTGCAGCACTGGGGGTCGCTCTGTAGCTCATGAGAGCGAGATGTGAGTCAGGCTGTTTCAGGATATGCTTCATTGTTTGGATGGCACGCTCCATGGCACCATTAGCCTGAGGATAATGTTGGCTAGAGGTTGTGCGCAGAAACCCATACTCCCGGCTGAAGTCCTGAAACGCTGTAGAAGAGAACTGTGTGGCATTGTCACTCACCGGCTCAATCGGGATGCCCCACCTCCCGAACATGCTCTTGAGCTTGTCGATGACTTGACGGTTCGCAGGTGACGACAGGAGAGCGATCTCAATGTCTCTTGAATAATGGTCTGTCACAGTGAGGTATTGATCCCTCCCATACTCACACAAGTCCGCAGCTATCCGCTGCCAGGGACTTGCTGGAAGAGGAGTGGTTAGGAGAGGTTCACGTCTTTGGGTTGGTTTGTTTGCAATGCAGAATCTGCATGTTGAAACTGTCTGTGTGACCTGGGCACCAATACACGGCCACCACACTGACATCTTGGCACATGCCCGGCACCATGTTAGGCCTTGGTGTCCTTGGTGTAGTTGCTTCAGCACATTGGCCCTTAGTGCTACAGGAATGACCAGACGGTTCTGGTATACCACAAGGCCATTGCTTTGTGAAAGGTGAGCTCTTGCTGCGTAGTATCCGTGGAGAGATGGAGACAGCGTTGTTTTATGTGGCCAGCCATTTGTGATGAACTTGACTACACTCTGTAGCTCTTTGTCCTGCTGCGTGGCTGCACGGATTTCACTTAGCTTCTGTGGCATAACTGGTGCATTTGATACTACGGATTCGATGGATGCTTGTACCACTTGTTCTGTGCTCTCATCGCATACATCAGTTAGCGGACTCCTGGAGAGTACATCAGCAATGACCAATTGCTTGCCTAGAACGTGTTCAGCAACCACATGAAACCTCAAAAGTCTCATGAGGAGTCTCTGGCACCTAGGAGGTGCTTTGTCAAGGTCGTACATGTTTATGAGCGGTACAAGTGGTTTATGGTCTGTTTGTAGGCGAAAGCTTTCCATACCCTGCACGTAGCGTGTGAAGCGCTCACACGCCCAAACGCCTGTTAGACACTCCTTCTCAATCTGGGAGTATCGCCGCTCTGAGTCTGTCAACGTGCTGGAGCAGAATGCCACTGGCTTTAGTCCGTCTTCATGTTCTTGTAGGGGAGCAGCTCCTAAGCCGTAACTACTAACATCAGCACTGATGACGGTTTTCCAGTTAACATCGTAATAAGCCAGTGATGGTGCTGACACGAGCTTAGCTTTGACGGCTGAAAGCGCCTGCTCCTGCACGTCACTCCATATCCACTCTCTCTCTCTCCGCAGCAGACTGGTAATTGGATGCAGCGTTGTGGAGAGACCTGGCAGGAACCTCCCCACGTAGTTGATTAGACCCAGGATCTGACGTAATTCCTCCACGTTGGTCAGACTTGGCATGTTTGTGATGGCTTTCACCTTAGCCGGGTCTGGTCTCATGCCCTCTGCACTAATGATATGACCAAAGTATTGTATCTCTGATTTGCTAAAATGGCACTTCGCTCTGTTCAGCTTCAAGTGACTGTCTTTAATGGTCCACAGCACGGCGTTGAGATGGCTATCATGCTCCTTTTATGGAGCATGATGGTATGTCTATCATGTCGTATGTCGTCCATGACCACAATGACCCCTTCATGACCTTTCAATAAGGCAGACATCTGTCTTTGGAAAATCTCTGGAGCGGATATGATCCCGAAAGGCAGACGTCGGAAACAGAACCTCCCCAGGGGTGTTATGAACGTCGTTAGCTTTTGACTGCTAGTATCCAATGGGATCTGCCAAAATCCGTATGAAGCGTCAAGGTTGGAGAACACTTTTGCACCCGTCAGCTTTGGAGCGATGTCCTCCAGCATAGGTAAAATGAAGTGCTCACGTTTCACTGCTTTATTGAGGCGCTTCAGATCCACACATACTCTTACTTGTTCTCTGTATCTCTTTTCCACCGGAACCATCGGGGCACACCAATCAGTGGGCTCGTTGACCTCTTCAATTAAGCCCATGTTTAGCATACGCTTCAACTCAGTCTCCACTTTTGACAGGAGTGGAAAAGGGATGCGGCGTGGCGTTGTCAGTACATACGGCTCTGCATCTGCTTTAAATTAAATTTTCACTGGTTCACATTTAAAGGACCCACGCCCTAGCCCTATCATTGACAGAGTGAGACAAGCTCATAAATACCTTATTTGTGTCTGTGCATCCAGTGGCTGGATCCCAGCTGTTAGCATCGTAGTTAGCTTAGCTCAATTGCTGGAAGTGAACAGGAGACAGAGCCGGACTGACGAAAGTGGACAAAATACTCCTTCCAGTGGTCCAGGGGATGGCGTACTAGCACGTGAAGTAAATCCCAATGGTTATAAAACATTTTAAAAGACGTGTTTTCTTTTCAGTCCGTTCAAATAACATTTTGATACACACAGACCTGTGCATGCACAGTGCTCCGCGGAAAGATATACCGGAGCACAGCAGTCAATAGCGGAGCAGGCGGGGCGGCGGAGGGGGCGGCTGCCCCCGGCCCACTGCTGCGTGGGGGCCCATCATGAAGGGAGGGGAAAAAAAGTGTGCTGAAGAAAATGGTAAGGAAGGAAAGCTGGACTCTATAACAGTCGCGTTTTGAGGATGAGGTTGTTTAAAAAATAAAAATGAAAAAAACACTCTGCCCATGTTGTCTGTTGTTTAGTTTTCTCGGAGCTGCAGCCTGTAACCCTCTCGTTTTCGCTTTTACCGTAATGCGTGGAATATGTGCGCACCGCTAAATAATGTGTCGCTTGCCGAGTTTACTGCGGTCAAGCCAGCCGGCGCTCTGAGAAACAGTCAAGTGAGCCGACACATTATATTAGCGGTGCGCACATGTTTTACGCATTATGGTAAAAGTGAAACAGAGAGGACTGCAAAACAAACATTGATCACAACCTTATTCATAATTAACAGAAGACGCATAAATAATGTTGACAAAAAACTAAACTGAACAGCAAAGTAAATTAAGGAAAGCTTGTGATAATGCTGCTTTTCAGTCCAGTCAATAGGTTAAATGAACTGGGAGATATTGAGCTCAAATACTGCATTTCTCTTACAAATATTAATACATATATATATATATATATATATATATATATATATATATATATATATATATATATATATATATATACATTCACTACGCTGTGAAATATTAATGCAAAATTACGAGACTGAGTTGTTTATGCGAAGATTGCTAAGATGGAACTATTTACTAAATATGGCGTCTGGGCGTAGTGATTTCAAAGGAAAAGTAGTTCCCAGTATTTGCTTCAGTGTCGTAACGCTGCAATATTATTTGTTGGTGTTCCACAGCGTAGTGAATGTGAGGATTATAACGTGTCCACCAAAGTGTTTTGGGGTTGTTGGATTTTGTATTTGATGAGTTTGACGAGGGGAAGCAAAAATACCATCCACTTCCATTGTGTCCGTCCCGAAAACCTTCCCCGACTCACCTCTGAATAAACAATAGCTCATCCTCACAAAAAAACTAAGTACGCTGTTCGAAATGACTAAGGAATTGCGCAAAATTGGCCAATTTGCCAAAATGTTGAAGTATCCCTTTAAAGGATTTTTAACTTTCAATAATGCTGAGCAGCTTCAGACGCTCAGATCCAGGAAACGTTGCTGTTCCTGTTCATCCCTGAAGAGGTGTGTGACTTTATTTAGGCAGTTTTACACAATATTGCACTGGCCGATAGAGTTACTTTTGATGTGCTTGCGCCACAAGAGGATGCGGGAACCAGCAGAGCCTCCACTGGGTCTGGACGGAGGAGACAGGACCTGAAGAACCGCTACCAAAATGTAAATAAACTCTAAAATTTAGCAAATGATTTATTTAATCAGTGATGTGATACCAGTAAACCTAGAAAATAATATATGAACTAAAGGGAGATTAAATACAGACAGTGGACGTTTAGTCAAACATTTTATTAAGACTTCTATAAATTGTCTTTCATTTAAGCAGCACCGGCAGCAGGTGGCATGCGCCGCCCTCAGAGGCCTGAGTCCCGGTTCCTGTTTGGTCCTGTGTCCCTTTCTGTCCGAGGTAATGCTAGGCACCGGGTCCGGTGCCGGGTGTGTGTGTCTCGGTGGGACCTTCACCACTGTGGGGAGGAGACCTGGCGGCAGTGCCGTGCTGTCTATGCATATTGCAACTATGCATATTTCAGGGCGTAACATTGTTAATGACAATCAAATTCAGCCGCCACATTTATCAACACCCGATCACTCAAACGCTGAGATCGGCGAGGTACGGAAGTTTCTGTAATGCCACACAAGCCCCATCGTACGATGAGCTCACCGCTCAGATATACACCCGTTTGAAAGACGGATTGATAAATGAGGGCCATCGTCTTCATTCATTGTCCCGTCAGAGGTCACAGTCACTTCTTTCAACATTTTGGTTTTACAGGCTGCTTCAAAATGTCCCATTTTACCACACTTTCTGCACTTCTTATTCTTAGCTGGGCGGTGCTTGTGCTTCGATTCACAGACGGGAGCAAATATATAATATACCGGGTGAGCGGTCAAATGAAACTACAAATAGAACTACAAATGAACTTTCTTCTGTTGATTCTTGGTTTGTCAGCGAGTGAGCAGTGGTGTATTTGCACATGCGCGATTCATTTGAAATGTGGACGCGGAGCGGTGTGGGTCTCCTCCTCTCTGCTCTGACTGCAGCAGGGAGCGCTGCGTGACACTGGCCGCCTGTGAGTGCTTTGGGACGGGGGAGGGGCTCACAGCAGCACCCGCTGCTTGTAGAGGACAGCGGAGACGTCCTGTCACATCGCGAGTCACTTTTGACAAAAAAAAGTTGCCAAGAGGCTTTGGAAAGTCGCCAGATTTAGCGAGAAAGTCACCAAGTTGGCAACACTGCCCGCCCCTGATCCCAGCAGTGTTTGAGTCTGTGTCCACGGCGGCTATGTTCTTCCTGTTCGGCAACGCGCATACAGCGTCAATTTACGTCACATCCCCACGACTGCGCGGGAAATTCGGACCCCGAACAGCAACAAATTATTTGGCACGCAGCCTGTATAAGGCAACAGACAGTTACGCGGATTGGCCTGTTATTTTAGGTTTTTAATGCTTCATGGTCCATTAGCATTGAATAAACTGGAAATGCATGTGTAGTTTTTCCCAAATCTTGCCTTAAGTCCCTTTAACATATTGGGATATTCAATTCCAAACACATGCTTGATAATGTATTTTGCTTCTATTATTCTCAATGAGGTAAACAAAAACGATAGATATTTATTAAAAACCCTTCTTGCTGCTTGCAAAAAGGCCATTACCAAAACATGGTGCAAGTTGGAACCACCTACGATCAAGGACTGGTTAAAATTGTCTCTGGAATACTGGAAATGGAAATTATGACTTATAGATTACGGACTCAAGAAGAACAATGTCAAGATAAATGGGAAAAATGGACAGTTTTCACTTCAATGCTAGACTAAAAAATTGGAAGAATATGTTCCATACATCCTCTATATTCCTAGTTTATTCAATTTTTCTAATTTTTTTAATTTTGATTCGATTCAGCTGTGTATGCTTCATTCAGCCCCGGGTGTCTCACTTCGTGTTCGTTTTGTGTCTTTTTTTTCCTTTTTTTTTGTTTTGTGTGTATTTGTTAAAGAAAAATAAAAAAATAAAATAAAAAAAAAGTTCACATCACAGCTTGTTACTGTCCTCTCATTTGTTTACAGAGAGAAATGTACCATTTTTGAGTGCAAGTTAACTTCAAGTATACAAGTTCACATCAAAGATGCTGCAATGAACAGCATTGGTTTAACAGTAACACTGTTGGTGGACAATGATAGACACAACCACGTTTATTTGTCTCTTAAGTCGCCTCATATTGGGGCTTCTCTCTAAAACTGACTGCTACTTTCCAGTATGTGGTAGGAAAGAATACACTGTACGTGTTCAGCGTGAATCATGTTTAACTAAATAAATAGAAGTGTTACAGCTGACCCACGCATGAGGAAAAGTGGCTACTTCATGAAATCAGAGTGCACACTTGGTGTTTGAGTCTGTCAGTTTGACTGCAGACGCTGAACTTGGAAATTGGATCAGCATGGGGTGTTACACAAAGTTGCATGAAGCAAGAGAAAAAAAAAATCCACACCAAGTATAGAGAGGGCGCTGAAAGATTAGTGGTTTTATCATGTCTTCTGGGAGGCGGGATGATTTTCTCTGCAGGTTAATAAGGAAAAGGATGAGACATGAGCGGCAGCTCACACAAAGGAGAAAAGCCGCTGTCTCCTCGTGTCCTCAGCGACAGGCCACACAGCCACTTCTTCGGGGTTCACGTAATAATACCCTGTGAGAAGCCACATGTCGTCAACCTTTGATGTAAGGGTCAATTTTAGCCACAAAGTTTGATGATTTCAGTTTTTTGACAGCTCAATTATAAACGCAGTGGTGGAGGATGTGTGGGAAAAATGGGACCAAGAGCAGTGCTACAGTTCAGTGATGTGAAATATCCTCAAGTGTTGAATGGTAAGAATATATCCAAACAGTAGAGGTATGATATGTACTGTAGTTTGGTGAACAAAGTAATATATGAACTTTCTTAGCTAATTTTGGGAATGCCATAAAAGGACCATATTCGGGGAACCTTAGACGGCTAATAGGTTAATGAAATTGGGCTTGATTTATCATTTTTATTATCACTGAGCTGCTAGCATCTAATTGTGAGATATTAAAGAGAAATCAATTAATTTAGGAGAAAATGAGTGAACGTTCTGCTCCCCAAAAGCTGATAAAATCAACTTTATGGAGCTTTTTTCACTGTTTGGAGACAAGACTGACTTTAAGGTGGGAGTTTCTTCTACAGCATTTCTTACAAGTATTACCAACATACTGATACTTCATTAACCATTAACCCTGGAACAGGGTCCAAGGAACAGCTTTAATACTTTGGAATAAATCATAATACATGATACTTATAGAACCACATATGCAGGATGTAACCATCCTGCAAATTTATAAAAAAAACCTCAAACATGGTTAAATCAAACATGTTTCAAAAGCCTAGTTATTCTTCCAACACAATGTAATTGCCTACTATCCTATTTTCCAACAGCTACACGTCAATACAGGGCATATATCTAAATTTAGAAACCCCCAACATTTATAAACTCCCAGCGGTCTTTCATTGTTTATGTCCAGCAACAAACAGAACACACCTCCCATCTCTTTGTACCCCAGCTGAATATCATCCTTATTTAACCACTGTTTGTAATAATGCTCTCCATTTGACCTTTCCTGCTGCAGGGCTTCATTTTATAGACGCGTTGTTATCCGTCTCACATTGACGGCTAAATACTATCTCGCGGCAGCAGAGGCCTGGCGTCGGCTGGGTGTGAGTCTGTGTTTGTATGGAGGTGGTGGTGGTTTGAGCCGCTTCCTTTAATCCATGAACGGAGCAAGTAGGAGTTAAGGGAGGAGAATACAAAGGAGGAAGGAGGTGAAGGGAAAATATCTCATGGATTTTAAAGTTTTGTTTTTATTATAAGAGTCCAAATCATTTGGGTTTTACATTTCAACTCCTACAAAGAAAAGTTAAATATAACTACTCACTCTTTGATTTACAGGTATCCAATCACCTAATTATGTGCTCATTTACCGGACGCTTTTGTCAGTGTTCTTTTTTTTTTTTTTTTTTTTTTTTTTTTTTTTAATTAAATCTGACTCCTCAGTATCATCATCCGGCTAAGACTCCAGAGCCTGAACCTCCCCATCAGGCTCGCCATGGGTGAAATTAGACCATCAGCCTAATTGAAGAGCTATAGCCTCTCATTATTAGAAATGTAATTGGCAATCAAGCCACGCAGGATGTATTTTGGATATATTGTACCCTAGAAAAAAAAGAGCAATGTGTCTGCATAATTAATCAGGGATTAATTAATTAGAGAGATTTGTAAAGATTCAGTAAATCGTGTAAAATTGCTGACTCACTGGCTAATCTGACACACATGCTGCTGCTGGACGACGTCAGCTCCAACCAGCAGGAGAAGAGCCTGCTGGAGACGGGGGATCGAAGGCTTGTGTGGAACTGGAACCTCGTCTGTCTTCTGTCTTGTGGCACACTGACTGAGAGCATGGCCTGTGTGATGTTCTGGGGAGGCTGCCAGTGAAAGATGGACAGTGTGTGAGTGTGTGAATGTGTGTGAGAAGCGGTTTGATCCAGCAGGTCCATGATATCCCTCCACATGTTCATCTCCCCCTCCTGACAGTCTGGACTGATGTATGACCTCCACTCTGGACGACCAAACCTAGAAGTTTTCTTAATTTTTGTGTGTGTCTGCTGATGTGTGACACACTCCTCTCTGTTACTCTGTTGGTTTTTCTTTTCTCCCACTTCTGCTTATGTCTCGGTCAATCAGATTGCTCTCTGTCCTTCAGTTTGCACAATATTTTGTGTGAATTCAAACCAAAACATTCCCCCAAATAAAGAAGGCAATATGTACAAGGTGAGTTTTGAATGTAATGAGCATGACAAATGTGTCAATGAAATATACATGATATGATTAAACAAAATAAAAAAAACTGTCCGAAATGCTTTTTGCATTGGATCGCATCAATTTTTTCCATCTCTCAGTGGCAATAAATCATTGATCAAAGTGACCCTGCTACTGTTTTCTGACTCTGCAACCACATGTCTGTGGATTGTTAGTGCATTTCAACCAAAGAAAGTCCTTGATATGCTTTTAGACTTCAACACAAAATTGAGTTCCACTTTGTACCCAATAATCAGCCCAGCAAAGGCACAGTATTTCATACTGCTGAAACCATGCCCCACGGTGTTTCACATCCCACACAGTGCTCTCTATAGGGTACTTACCATGTGTTTTAGTCCCAGAAAGGGCACTCATTGTTGCATCCTGTTTGCTCACACACGGGGGCACCCTGGAGGGCAATTAGTGTTGTTTTTTCGTGTTGAAAGGGAAAGCAACTGTGTATTATATTTAGAGGGACAAAAGACAAGAAACACATTTAAGAAGTTGTGGATTGAAAGAAATGGTTTCAAATAAATGAATCGATGTGCATAATGCAATGGTTTTGGTGTTCCCAATAAATATATAACTAAACAAAAACTGAATGCTTATTTTTTCACTTACAGAACCTTAACCAAGTTATTGAATAACTGCAGATGTCCATTTTTTATGTATATGTACACTCTGTGATCATTTGAGGAGCTGGAATCCTGAACGGGGTGTATGACCGTCATAATAAAGAGTGAGTGGTGTCTTTATTATGTAGGTTCATCCCACACAGTTGATTCACTGTTATGAAAGCAGTGAAACAAATCCTTCAAATTTAAAACACGGCGACCTTCTTTGGCTCCAGAACATTCACATCTCATACTGTCAACACTTTTTACAGAAGTAAGTAGGTGATGAGGATTCCACTCAGCGCTCAGGGTCATCTTCTTTTTGATGGAGGGGAGCAGTTTCTCTGATAAAACGCAATAAATACAGTATTGGTGAGATGGATGTATATTATGAGTTACAATGGAAAACCTATTATTAAAGAAATGAAAGTACTGAATTGTTAGTAATGTGTTTCAGACAACATAAATAAGCTTAATCACAACAGCGTCACATTATAGCTTTCCAAACATTTATGTTTGTCAAACTTTAGAGATTGCTGCATTGACTGACACAACCCTGAACAGGAGAAGATGGTTTGGAGGATGGCTGGATGGCGTGTATATCCCTGGTGTGAGGGTTACCAAAGTCTGCCCTGGAAGGTCAATTATGTATCATATTTTGTTAAAACAATACTTTTATTATAAAAGTTTATCTCAAGTTCATCTGATAACAGGCGTCTGAAGTGATCTTCTGATCTCGGGTGTGTCAAAGCTTCACACGACAAAAGAAGTCCCCAAAAAATAAAGAATACCTTCAAACAATGCCTCAAAGCTTAACCTTCAAACTCTGTCACCACAGTGTTCCTCTATAAATTCACACTTTGTTCATGCAGAAGAGATTACTTTGTCTTGCTTTGCCATTTCTTTCTCACTTACTTTTACCGTTGCGGTTATTGTCAGAGTCAGCCAGGCTCGTCCGTCAGCCGACCTCGGCAGTGAATCTTTAGATGAGATTTAAACGTAATACGATGATCGATCACTGGAGTCTCCAAACTCACTGTCTCCATACAAAATGTGTCACTTGTGATAAAAACATAGCTATCTGCTATTTTAATGTCTTGATTTCCCATATTTAAACTAAAAATGTCAAGATTTAAGAGGGAGACCCACAGGACGGAGGCTGGTGGTAAAACAGGATCAGGTGGAGTTACACGTGAGCTCCAAATGCCATATTTACTTGATATTTAAACAGCTCGGCTCCTGCTCATCTGTCATGTGTCTTTATTGATCAGGTTTCATCACCCACAGATGATCAATAAATAAATAGTATTGACAGATGACCGCATAGAGGGGTACAAGCAAGTCACATATTTATCCCCCCTCTGGTCCTGTCAGATTCACACCATGCTGTAAATCCTCTGTGGCCTCGATCAATGTTTGTCACTAATAGGTCAGAGTATCGATTTGGCTCGAGGAAACTTTCCACGAGACTGCCATGGCCCTCAGGGCTCGGATACACACCACACAGACACACACAGATACCTCCACTTCCAGCGGCGTCCTGGGAACACATCCGCCACGCCACCGGCCTCGGACAGGCAGCCCACCACTCCACCACCAGACCAGGCAATTCAAAGCACAACTACGAGTATAGCAACAAACAAGATTAAAGTAAGGAAAGAACATTAAACTACAGTTTTTATGCAGTGTGACTGGATGAAGGTAGCTCGATCCTGGATTCTTCAACAATAAAGTGGGAAAAAAAATCTTCATTTTTCTCAAGAGCAGCACTAATATTACAACTCCACAACCGGCTGCTTGTCAGGGTCCAAGACAAAAGGAAAAGTTCTCCTCAATCAGTTTCTCACTGTCTTTTTATCCCTGTGCTCTCGGTCAATCCTTCAGAACAAACACATTCTCCATTCCTGTGGAGCCAAGAGAGATTCAACTGTTAAACAACATAAAACAATATGATAAAAGAATGACATGATAGCTGTGCTGAAAAACAAAGCAAACAGAATCTTCCAACTATTTTGTGGATGAAATCTTGTGAATCTGGGACAATCTGAGAGGTCTGGATGGTTCGTATTACACCAGGAGAGCAGAGCTGTCTGCTGGACGTAAACCGTTCGGAGCTTCTCAGTCGTCTTTATCATTTCAGCATCTGAGTGACAGCAAGTCAATACAACGGGCTGAGGACTTCACTGATGTTATTCATTTTTTTTAATCTTTGTGAGGAATCATAGAGCAGCGTTCTCAATCTGTTGTAAATGTCTTTCAGGGTTTTTTTTTTTGGACGAATATCAGTAATGACTACAGTTGTCCAGCCTGCTGAAGATAAATACACAAGTGAGTTTCTCTCAGTCCTGCTGAGAAACGAGGAGTTTAATCATTGCTTTACTCTCCAGGTGATAGAAAATAGAAAGATGATTTATTTTCTTCAGAAGCTGCATGGTCAGTTCAGGTTCTGTGGGGATCTGTGTGGATTTGTTGCTTGTCCTCCCACCGCATGGATTTTATCTTGGTACTCTGGTTTCTTCCCAGATTCTTCCCAGTTTCTTCTCAGTTTATTATGATTCATTTATGATGACCTGAAAGAAGTGATTCACTCTGTAAAATCTAAAACATGTCAGCATGAAGAAAAAAATCCCTGTCGGACTTATGCTACCAAGAATAGTGGGAGGTGATGATTCTTGATTGGCAGTGGAGTTTATTCACTGAAAAAAAGAAAATGCTGGTTTCTGTGATCAGAGTCATGTAAATTTTGGAGTACTTCCTTATTTGATCCTCTATTAATGACAAAAACAACACAATGAAAAGAGAGTTCTTTATATGTATCATATTTTCCCTAACTGATATGTAAATTTTGAATTTCAATGACAGAAAAAATATTGAGTTGAGAGTTTATTGACCATTAGATTTAGCCACACAGGCTGCAGGCTGAATACGCACACATCAAGCATCCAAACTCACTGAACCACAAACCCATCTGGCTCCATCTAATCCACATCAGAACGGACCAATCTGATGCCATTTACACAGATGTACAACAGCCCGAATCAGATGAGGAAACCCAAACAACATATTGGGGTCATTTCACAGGGAGAGACGGCGGCCAGCCGTGGCCTCGGGGGGGCCAGACGTCAGCTCATGACGGGAAGGTCGTGACTCAATCTCCAAATCAAAGACACGTCAGTGAAAATGAAGTTAATGTTCAATCTACCCCAAAAAAAACAACAAAAAACCGACAACTGTTGAATGAGCACACAGGGATTGATTTTCCCTGAATTGGAGCCTATTAGAACCTAATTCAGAGGTTAATTTATGTAGTATGGGCTGATGGGAGCAGGAACCACAGTTGAGGAACCTCGAGACGTACCTGCAGTATGATCCAGAGAGAGAAGGGAAGTGTGGATAAGAGGGGAGGAGACAAGGACAAACCTGAACATATGGAACAATGATATGATGAGTGAAGAGAAAAGATGGCACAATGCATCAACGGTGTCCAAGTAGTCTGACTCTGTTGCTTTGTTGAGGAAAAGATGCAGGATGGCTCCAGCTAATGAAGTAATGAGAATGCAGCTGTAGACCGAGATATCATGAGTTGAGATTCTTCGCTTACAAAGGTCTGTAAAATGAAAATGTTCCTAGTTAGGTGTAAATGATGTGATTATGGAGGAAAATATATCAACGTTTACCTCATTGATGGCAGCAGTTCAACAGTGTGGACAACAGGAAGACAGAAAAAGGTGATTGATTCAGATTTAACTGGGAAAAAAATCAGATTAATCATAATATCTGTTCGACCACATATAAAAGCATCATTTACACCAAATAAAGCAGAGGGGTGTGAATCAAACTTTTAAATCAAATCAATTTGATGGTATGAACCCTTGCTCAGAGACTCTGTATAACAACAAGAAGTCTGTGCAAAAATAAAGAATCAAGGAATTTCAAGGAACCATTGAAAATGCAGCTTTTCAAAAATGGTTCCCAAAGTAAACCTTTTCCACAATGATCCCTGGAAACAGGGAAAATGACACTTTTGAAACACTGCTACTAAACAAACAATAGTACCCACTAGTGGCTGTAGGCATCCTTCAAACCATGAATTTAAGAACAAAACAAACAAAAAAAAACCATAGAAGCACAGAGAGAACATGCAAACTTCAAAGAGGGAAATAACTCAGATCTTGAAATTACACCAAGTATATTTTCATCTCTAAATTCCTCTGAACGGTGTATTTTCTTCAGACACTTCCATTAGGTCAGTTATGCTACACTGTAAATCTAAGATTAATTCTCACTTAAAAATCTTCCACCTTACTTTCAGCATTTTTAATTCTTGAGACAGTGTTGATGCAGGAACACATTTTCCTCAAGTCTCCACAGCGAAGGCGCAGGTTTGGCTGGAACATGGTGGCACAGCTGCAGCATCATGTGGAATTACACCAGCAGAGCTGAATTATCCTTTAATGCGCTGTGATAAAGAGCCCGGCGCATTGAAATGTCAGGTGGCTGCATTCGTGAAATTAATGCTTCATTTGGCCGCACACCACAGCTGCCTTCATTATTCCCAAGTCTGAGCCCAGTTTTATTACTTTCACAAGGTACTGGACCTTCAGTGGTGGAGTTCCTACATGCTGACTGGGTGATCTGTGTTTGATTCCTGCCAAAATACCATACGGTATATTATTGTACTTTATTATTGCCTTTGAGATGATCTATGCAAGGGTTACAGTTAGCCTCTTTTCAGTCACCCTGATAACTTTGTTTTAAGTCAAACAACGTGACATTTTAAATGTAAAAACACCAGCTGTTCACAAAATGAAGCAAACAGAAAATGATCACTACTGTATTTACATTCGTCACTCACAGCACTGCATGTCCTGTGGGGACAATTTGACTGTTGTTACACTGAATTATTGATGGGAAAGTTCTGTTTTTGTGGCTTACAGTAACCTGTTAGAGAAATCTTTTATCTCCACAGATCAAGTCCAGTTCTGCGCATTGTTCCAGCACAATGAAACCAGGTGAGTGTGCAGGGTTTTAATTTTGTGTGTGTGTGTGTGTGTGTGTGTGTGTGTGTGTGTGTGTGTGTGTGTGTGTGTGTGTGTGTGTGTGTGTGTGTGTGTGTGTGTGTGCGTGTGAGCGTGCGTGCGTGTGTGTGTGTGTGCGTGCAGACCGGTGAGTCACGGAGTGAGCGGTGGACCAACAATGACAATTATGGCATGACTCAGGTGGAGGGAACACAGAAGAATAGAGGAGCATCAAGCTGGACTTCAGTTTTTTTTTTCTTTTTCTTTTTTGCAGACAGGCGCGTATTATCAGAGATGTTCTGTTTGGAAGACA
Organism: Salarias fasciatus; assembly: GCF_902148845.1. Lineage (NCBI taxonomy): Eukaryota > Metazoa > Chordata > Actinopteri > Blenniiformes > Blenniidae > Salarias > Salarias fasciatus. The sequence continues at coordinate 20,879,941 of NC_043746.1, read as the reverse complement.
CAGACAAAGGTCTGTGCACAAAAAGAGTAGAAGCGCAGACGAGAGAACACCACCATTTCTTTGTAAAATTTTGTTTTGGACCTTGTAGATTCCAGCTGAGGAATCTAAGACATGCAAAGCAAGAAACAAACATAACAGACACCCGAAACAAAATTCTGAAATTGTAACAACCACATCATGCATGCAGAGCATCACAAAGCTACACAAACTGAAGTAAATTCAAGTAATTCCCAGCAACCAATGAGACAATTCAATGCTTCTGACACCATTGATGAGCAGTTTCTGCAGAGGGTTCTGGCAGTGCTGGATTTTTTTTCTTGCCTGTTTGTCAAAGTGGAACAACTCAGCATTACAGATCATCGGGATGCTTGCAGTGATATAGCCTCGTAAACCAGACCCGCTCACTCCTCATCCACATTTCGGATACATGTCGGTTACTCCTTTGACTGACAGCGCACTTCAGCCAATCAGCGCTTCAAAACAAATACGTAACCAAAATGCGTTCGCTTCTCTAAGGATTAGCATTAGCTCATTAGCTCTAGCTTCCTTACACGCAAAGACACGCGAAAATGCCTTTTCCTGTTAGAAACTCACCAGGCGCAGACTCTTGCTCTTGCTTGATTGTTGTAATTCTTGGCATTTTGGCTATAACTTTACTTATTGCAGCTTTCAGACGATGGTTAAAGTTAAAGTCTGTCTTCTCTGATACGAGCAGCGATAGCGTCACTTCCGGTTTAGCCACCGGAATACGCCAAAAAAATTTGAAAACAATAAGCGGCAACGCTGATTGGCTCGGCCGTTTGAGGACTGTGTGAAATCCCCTTCTGTGGGCTCCTACCCAGACTGAGCTCATCTCAAAAATCAAACGGATGAGGAGTGGGCGGGTCTGGTTTACGAGGCAAGCAGTGATACCGTAGCCTTACCAAAGTTATGTTTCTCCAGCTCCACCAATCACCAAAGTCATACGAAGTAGACTGGAAGTGGGTGTTCATCGCAGAGCAGAGATTGGCCCAGTGGAAGGTGTAGAAATACTCAATAGGGGGTCTTGCGCTGAACTTGTTAACAGCTTGTTGGCTCTTTCCGTGACTGCACCCCCCAACCCTCCCCTGCTGGTCTTTGATGCAGAAGCCTGTGATCTGTTTCATGCCATTCCATGTGTCCTCCACATTATTCTGCTCTTACCCTCGTCACATGTCTGCAGGAGTCCACAACCTCCCTCAGGCCTACCTTCAGATAACACACTCTTTCAGTTTGTCCTTGACACCATACCTGAACATTCCCTTCTTTTAATTGAGCAGATACTTTATGTCACTGTTGATCTGAAGCTCATTATTGGTAAAGCCACATGCAGCTGGACCTCTGATGTGACATCCTTCACTGATACAGCCCGCCATCTCACTTTTAATTTACATATCCATCGTGCGTCCATCTTCAATTTCAGTGCTTGTAGATAAAACTGAGATCATTTGATTGGTTCTACAGATTTTAACCTCTCACTGCATCAATTTTGGATAACTATGAGTACTGGCTCACATTCACAGTGAGATGATCCTCAATTTGGGTTTGGGCTTCATTGGCAACCGAAAGCATGCTCATGAATGTGTTTGTCTGCCTCTCTGTGTTTGCCTTCTGATGGAATGACAACATATCCCCTGTGTTTGTTCAACCAATGAGCTTGAATCAACTCCAGCACACTGCAACCCTGTGTTTGATAACTAATCAATCATCTAAAAAAAAAAAAACAGATAATTTTTGCCAACTGTGGACTGAATTTAGTCACATTTTTTTCAGTTTTCATCAGAAGTTTCCATCACTTTCATTAACAGAAGTCAAATTAAACTAGATATCAACACATTACCCCCTTGATCACCTCCTTTCCCCTGCCCCCTGTTAAACTTCAGGCTGATTTCTTAGGTCTATGGCTTACGCTTTGGTGGCTTGGTGTGAGGCACTCACACATTAAGAAAGGCAGGTGCAGCGTTGCTGTTAAAGCCCGGTCACGCTCCATGTGTCAAGGATTCCCTGGAACCTGCAGTTCCTCCTTGTTTCCTCTGTGTGTCTCACCTCACCTCACCTCAGTGTGTCTCACTTCTGTCAATTATCCATTTAATCTGTCATCTTCCTCCTCCTCTTCCTCCCAGGTGTATTTATTTCCCCCTGTCTGTCTTCTTTGTTGCCAGATGTATGTGCTACGTGCCATCATTGGGTTTCCTTGAGTCTTACTCTGAGTTTTGGACTTTGACTTTGTCTCCTGCTTCAGTCCTTCAGATTTGTGTGCCAGCTTGTTTAATAAACTTTGTGAAGACCTCTGAACTGAGTCTGCGACTGAGTCCACCTGTTGGTCCTGACACCATGACTAACATCATTCAGGTTCTGGCACAATGAAACACCACAAAAAAAAAAAGAAAAAAAAGTCGAACTGTTTTCTCCCAAAAAAATCTGCTAAAATTTGAAACAATGTTTGTGTTTCTGTATATTTATTTCACTTCTTGTGATAATATTATGGATTTGACTGTAGTGAGAGATGTAATTTGACCTTTTTTATGTGAATAATTCTCATGGAACATGTATGGTAATTGAATATTATCTTTGAAACTTGTTTCACTTGATAGCATAGCATAAACCATTCTTTCATAACATAACACAACACTGAGACTCAGAGATCAGTGCATGCAAACCAGCATCAGCCTCAAAGCCATACTGTCAGGGTGAGTATGTAAAAACATGCATAGTGTAACTTTTCTTTTTTCTTTTTAATTACATTTCACTGTATACCGGGGGATATATTTGAAATGGGGCTTCATGTTAAGATTGAATTAATTTCTGGGTCTGGTTCATATGAAAATGTCATAACGCATGCTCTGCACCATATCAAAGAAAAACCTTTAAAATTTAAAGTTATCGTGGCACTTTTTTTATCTGTCCGATCCACTCAGCATGAAATTGGACTGTATGTGGCCCCCGTATGGGCTCATTTACAGTAACACTGGATTTATATATTGTATTTTGTCGTCATCTAGTGGGCAACTTATTTAAAAAACTATATCTTTTCTCTGATTGGCTCAATTTGCGATGTGCTTGTCTCTGATTGGCTGATAAACAATCTACCGTCTGTAAATTTGTACCGGACAGAAACAGATTGAAATTACATTTGTCGTAGTCATAAACATAATCAGAATGTATCAGAAAATTTATAGAGATCACACTGGCAAGGATGAGGATTTTATATTCATGTATATCTTCTGATTCGTGAGGAAACGTCCGTGGTGTTATAGAGGGTCATAAATATTGGCGTGGTGTGGTTTCTCTCCGGAAGACAATAGAGTAGGGACGGGTGTATGGAGTTTGGGAGTAGAAATTTGTGTTGAGAGTTTCTCTCTTGGAAGCAAAAATGGGGAGATCTAGATCATGTCTGAGCACAACCCTGGTCTTCGTGGTGTTCGAGCTGTGTTTGGTTCGCTGTGATATCACCGACGGAAACGCGGAACATCTGAAGAGAGAGCACTCGTTAATGAAGCCGTACCAAGGTAAGATGACTCGGTTAGCGCGTCATGTAGCCTCAAGCTCAGTCTCCTCCTGCAGCTCTCTGCCTCTTCTGACGTCTTTACGGAGCTTTTTAAGTATTTAGACACTCGCTGTTTCTGTTTATTATCTTATCTTAGCTCACTCCTTACAGCATGTGTTGCTGTTAACAGTTGTGACGTTTTCCTCGCCTAACAACTGTTTGTATTTGTCAAATAAACAACCAATGCTTAAAAAAGCCAAACTCTTCCATTTTACTCCAAGTTAAATGAATTTTGAATTTCCTCTAATACTTCGTAATTCAAAAACACAAGGTGCTTTGTCATGTAACAAATCATAATAGACTAACCCTGGCAGGAGTAAGTATTTACAGTATGTAAGAGTTAGAAAGAATTAAAGCAGGGTGTAACAAATAAATAAATGTGAATTCGCAGGCCTTCAAACCACACGTCATCTTCAGTTGTTTTGAAACACCTGATTTAATTCATAAGTTGCACATGGGTTTTGATTGCACCTTGGAATTAGTTGTGCACGGTTCTGCACCTGATGGAGTATTCATGTCTAATAAACATCATAATATACTTTGTATTTAAATCACATTCACTAACCGATTTAGGATTGGCAATATTGCAAAGTCGCGTCAAACATTTTTTCTCCCCCACTTTGCATCATGAGCCTTGGAGCAGATCTGAGAGCTGCTCACTAATGTGGCTGTTTCTCCTGGGAATGCTGAGGAGTTTCCATCTGGCTGTGAGAATTCATTTGCATATGATTTGCATGTGAAAAACACGTTTAATTTGTATTGATAAGATATGAAAAGTACTTCTGAAGTCTCTGGAAGTCTCTGGAAGACTTTAGTGTTTGTTCAGGGTGTGTCCAATGCAGTCATGAAAGGAAGTGGACTTTGGGATTGTTCTTTTGCGTTCTGACAACCTGCCCCTTTATGCTATCAAACAAATTTCCAGTTGGAATGTTTTTTTTTTGTCACTTTGTTTCAACTTTAGTTTGGTTTGAAAAACTACATGGGTGTTAAACACTAGCTAAAATGTCTCGGCAAACCTCAGTAGTTCAGCTGTTGTTAAGTAATTAACTTGTTCTACGTGTTTTACAAGGTGTGCATTTTTTCTTAAAATGTTAGCTGGAATCTGAAACAGCTACACGTTTTGAAACTCAAGCTGTGATTATATTGACTTAGCAGGAAAACCTGTACATGAATCAGTGAGTGAGAGCCCTGTGTTTTTTTTGTTTCCTTTTCCCTGAGGCATGTGCTCTACATAGCCAGTCTTGTCTCATGTTTGAACTCCTTTGCAGGTGTTGGCAGCAGCCCCTCCAGTCAGTGGGACTTCTCGGGAAGCACTTTGGTCACAAGCTCATATGTGCGGCTCACTCCGGACGAGAGGAGCAAGCAGGGATCCATCTGGAATACTGTGGTGAGGAGATCTTGTACCTATCCGCGCATTTTAACACAGTTGACCTTTGTACAGTACATAAAAAGATTATTGAGCTGCTACTTGTGAATGTGAAAGATATCGACATGTGTTATGTTAAGACGCTGTTATGTTGTGACGCTGCAGCCTTGTTACCTGAAGGACTGGGAAATGCATGTGCAGTTCAAAGTTCACGGGTCAGGAAAGAAGAATCTTCATGGTGATGGCATTGCGATCTGGTACACGAAGGATCGGCTGCATCCAGGTAATGCTGCTTTTATCCATCCCAGAATTCTTGTTTATTAGACTGACAAGTTTATTTTTTCAGATAAATCAAGCATTTGTCTTGAAATGATTGGAGCTTGAATTAAGCAGAAAATGCACAACCCGTGCCTATGTATCTTTATAAAGCAGTTTGAAAATAATGACTGCTGGCATTACAGCTTCTGCACCTGGTATCTCCTGAGGCCTGCGGGTTCTCAAGCTGATAGACATGCTTGTCACATTTCCGAAGCATCTGAACCATTTAGATCAGACTTCATCTGTAGCATCAGCACGTTGCCCTGGTGCCCAACTGAACAGTCACACAGTCATTGGCATATGCTTTTTTACATTTTGGATGCTGCAGTGTGTCTCTGAAAGTGTGTTTGCTGCCTGAAGCCCACTTCAGTCTGCACTGATCCCTATGACTCTCCCCATTACTGCAGCCACGCACATGAAGCTGCTAAATTATTCCAATAAAACCTTTTCCAGCCTGGAGTTCGGGCCCCCTTGTGGTGGGTATCAGGGATCCGTGGTGATTGGGGCTTTGTCTGCTGTGAGAAAGTCATTTTATGTCAGCATTTCTCACATTACCATTGTGTGGGAATTTTGAGGAAATTAATTGAATTCATTTTCAAATGAGGCTGTCACTTATTACAGTCTGGAAAAAGTGAAGAGCTTTGAATTTTTCTAGACACATTAGTGTGATACTTCTATAGAATTCACTGTTTCCTAGACAAACTTTCATCCAGTCCTGATACCTGTAGAACAGCTGTGAACACAGAAATCACTGATCTGATCTGAACTGACCAGACTAACTAGCCTTCTGAAAACAATAGTCAGAATCAGGTCAGGGTTACTTAGTAGCCTCTTGATAATTCATCTGCATTTAAGGAGGAGGTAGAGTAATAAAGATAATTTGAGACGTATTTTCAGTGGACACTTAAAGTATTAAGACGAGCAACTTGATGAGCCAATCCAGGATCGTTTCCTCCATTTGCACTTGTAGAAGGTGGAGATGAAACAGTAAACGAGATCACCTTTCAGTATGGAATTTAGGTTTTGGTTTAATGTGTGGAGATGTTTTTTTTTTGTCCAGCAGAATACTTAAGTCAAGTCTTGAAGCTGTTTGAGTTGTGTTGCTTTTATGTATCTAACATGCTTTCAGAGCTGGATCCCATGCAATGAAAAACATTTTCTCAAAATGCTTCTTGTAAATTGTTACATTTTTCTCTTGATATCGGCCAAATTGTTATAAATACATGTCAAATAGCAGATCACTCATCCTGCACTCGGCGCGTTTCCTAATTCTGTTAGAAATACATGTGTAGATTTTGTGGTTCTCTGGATCCTGAAAATGTAAGTCATGTCTGGAAGATGTCGTCACTACCTTCAGCTGTTTTGCTTTTCCCCCAAACTGCGTAAATCGGACGTCGTTTCATGGCGTTTATATGGAACACGCCTCACCTCCACTCCATCCATCAGCTTTATTTCATTGTTTTGTCATCTCGGCTTCCCGTCATGACCACAGGAAGTGTGTGGAGTTGTCTGCTCATGTCTGCCTTCATCTCTGCCTCCATCCTCAGGCCCTGTGTTTGGAAACAAAGATCAGTTTCTTGGCCTGGCTATTTTTTTGGATACCTTCCGCAATGACCTCCATGGGATGGATGTAAGTGTGCAGTGTGTGTCTGTGCGTGCGGCTCGAGGCCATTGACCGGCTTCTTTCTTTGCAGGGCCTGTGTTTTCCAACAATGCTCTCTTCCACGGCCTGGCCATTTTTATAGATACTTACTCTAACGATGATGCCACGGATGTGAGTGGGTTTCTCAGGTTTTCCTCGTCGGCATGTTTTGTTTTCCACTCTGTATCGGCGGCATGTTGTGAGAAAAGCATGTTCACACCGAAAACCCTGTTTCCATTTGTTCCAAAACGCTTTGTCCCACCGATTAAACACTGAGGCTCTTCCTCTTCTTCAGCTTCTGCGACTTTGCTTTTTAATGCTAATTCTTCTGTACTTTCTTATGTTTTTAATTCTTCATCAACTTTTTAGTTTTCTACTTCTTCATTTCACCTGTGCTCTCTTTACACGTTTAGCTGTGTCGTCTTTATTTTACCAGAACTTTTCATATGAGTTCAGCTTCTTTCATAATGCAGCTAAAATTGTCTAAATATTGTTGTTCTCATCCCTCGGTGCAGTTAGCTGCTTCGGCTCATGTCAAACCTTCTGACTACTGCAGCCATTAGTGAGGGAGTTAAAACATTGATTGCTTTTGTTTCCTTCATTGAAAAGTCAAATACAGCCTGTTTGAATAGAGGTATGTCAGCGTTAAGAACACCAGATTAGAAATAATCCCTCTGTGTGAAGGTGGGAGCTGGAAAGCCAAGTGTCAACATGATTCAGTTCGACTCATTCATCCGTCTCTCGTTGCTCATCAGGCACCCAGCCCTTGTCTGAAAGAGTGATTTGTTGATATTTCTCGTCCCTCATCAGAGGTCCTTCCCGTATATTTCGGCCATGATCAACAACGGCTCGGTCAGTTACGACCACGGGAAAGACGGGCGCTCGTCGGAGCTGGGGGGCTGCTCGGCCGAGATCAGGAACCGGCAGCACGACACCTACCTCGCCATCCGCTACTCCAAAGGAAGACTCACCGTGAGTGAAGAGGAGCCTGCTGGAGATTACACACACTGATCTCCAGGATCACACAGACACACTCAAAATACAGTCAGGAGCGCTGAGGCTGTGGAGTCTGTTTCGCGCAGTATAGATTTTCGCCAGCAGTTGTTCGTATTGACATCTACATCTGAAAGGCCTCAGCTGACGCCCGCTTTGTGTCCTGCAGGTAATGGTCGACGTGGACGACAAGAACGAGTGGAAGGAGTGCATCGACATCGGAGGCGTCCGTCTTCCCACCGGGTACTTCTTTGGCGCCTCGGCAGCTACTGGAGATCTTTCAGGTTTTTGTTTTGTTTTTTTTTAAAGTCCACTTGATCAGATTTTCTATGAGGGATTATTTGTGACTTGATCAAAGCTGAAACTGAAACGCTCTTGCAGATAACCACGACATCATCTCCATGAAGCTCTACCAGCTGATGGTCGAACACACTCCAGAAGAGGAGAACTTGGACTGGACAAAGATCGAGCCCAGCGTCAGCCTGCTCAAGTCCCCGAAAGGTAGAATCAAAGCAGAGAGAACCTGTTCGTCGGTTTCAGCTCGGGACACGACAAAACAAAGAAAAGTTAAAGCAGTTCAACTGTCCAGATGCTACATGCCATACTTCAATTATCCAAACACACTTTAATTAGTCCAAACACTTAGCACTGCAACAAGCACAGACTCTTATGTGAACTCAAGATAGAGGAAAATAGTCGACAAGAGCTGAAGCTGGCTCAGCAGCTCCCCCTGCTGGCCCACATTTAACATTACTCCATCTGCTGCATTTATTTTCTTCTGACACTCCTTCGCTGTAACTGAGGGATATTTTTTTTTCTTTCTTTCTTCCACCCTCGTAGATAACGTGGACGATCCCACCGGGAACTTCCGCGGCACGCCGCTGACGGGCTGGAAGGTCTTCCTGCTGCTGCTGTGCGCCCTGCTGGGCATCGTGGTGTGCGCCGTGGTGGGAGCCGTGGTCTTCCAGAAGAGACAGGAGAGGAACAAGAGGTTTTACTGAGCGAGGAGGAGAAGCGGCGTCTGTGGTGAAACGGACTGTTTCCAGTGTTTCCAGATGACAGAGCGATCGAGCACATGCAATGTGAATTTTTTTTTTTTTTTTTTTTTTCTCTCTCCTTTTCTAAAGATTGTACAAATGTTTATATCTTTTGAAGCACTGTGTGTCAGGAGTGAATTATTTCAACTTGATGAGCAAAAAAAATGTGGTGGTGAGCATCATGAATGACCTGAAATGCAGATTTTTCTTTTTTTTTCTTTTTTTTTTTTTGTCTTTCTGTCCATCAAGCAGGATTATCATGATGTTTTTCAAATTCTTACGAGAACATTCTATCCTACTCATTGATCAGCCAGACATCTCCGGCCATATTCACTTCTCTTCTTTTCTACTGCAGCTGAGAAGAAATAATGAATTTAGGTAGAAATTGAGGGGTTTTTTTGTGTCTTCCAAGCTGTTTTACTGTATTTAATGGAAGAAGGAAGTAGCTTCACCTCGTCTGCAGTTCACGGTGAGGATTGTTTGTTTCTGCTCTGCTGAAGCACCACAGTCATGAGGAAACATCCTGGTTAGAATGCGGAAGAACCAGCTCTCCTTCAGTTCCTGTGTTACTGTGGCCACTCAGTTTGAGCATTCGTACGAAGTGGCTAGCCTTAAAAAAAAAAAAAGACTGAATATATTAAGAATCTAAAACAGCCGATGTTGGAATTCTTAAGTATTTTCCCAATATTATTAATTCTGCCATCAGACAGGCCCATAAAATGATTAATACTTGACAATAAAAAGCCACAGTATGCTGTAGTGTTCAGCACTCCTGCCTCAAAATGAGAAAATCCCAGTGTGACTCTGTGTGGAGTTTGCATGTTCTCCCTGCTCATGAATGTGCGAGTGACCGCCTCTCACCGTTTGCCGTGCGATAGTCCACTTTAGTCAGCTGGATGGAGGGATGGATAAATAATCTTCACAACATAAGCTCAACATGTTTTTAAACTGATGAATTGCAAGTTTGTCTGTGCCACTGTAATGAGCAGAGGTGTGAACATGTAGGATCAACTTCTAGATCTCTGCTGTTTGGTGTAAAAGCTGTGTGTGAACATCAGTATTGCTATTTAACCAAATAAGCAGAACGTGCATCAAGAGAAAAGCTGTTTTGGTTAAAAACCATCGTACGAACACCACATTACTGAGTGACTTCTATCGTTCTCTTCTATTGACGTTTCAGTTTCTGGAGGTTGAGCTCTTCGTTTGCCTGCTTTGCTCTTGTCACGCACCCAGCTCTGCTCGGTTCCGCCTCATAACTGTCCCGCTGTTATCACAGATCTGGATCATTTCATGCTGAATTCATCATTTTGTTTGAGAGGAAGTTGAATTCCTCCTTTTCAAACTGTTCAAAAAATATACAGAACTGAAAAGTTGATTGTTTTGATGTTATTTCTACATTCATGACATTAAGACTAAAATGTTCAGCCTTGTTTTTACATTTTACTTGTGAAATTTATGGCCTCTAGTTGAAAACATTAGAGAAAGATTTGAATCTTTTGAAATATTTTGTGATACTGTTTGGATTTTCTTGACTTAAAAGGAAAAATGATAAAGATAAACGGCTTGAAATGTAGCCGGAATCGACATTTTGCTGATTGATTAAAGATAATTCAAACCTCGATTATTTTAGAATGAGATCGGAAGTGAAATCACTTTACTGCTGCAGCTTCAGCCTCTTCCATAACCAAAGAACCAATATATTAAAATATTTTCACTTTACCGACAGAGAAATAAGATCAGAGAGGGAGTCGAGGTGATCGGAGTGAAGTGTGGATATGAAACAAAAACTCATACTTCAAAATCCACAATTTCAAATACCCATCTGCATAAAGTACTTTTCTTTTCAAGGTGACGTTTCCTCAAAGCCTTTCAAATCTGAATGTGACATACATCCTTTGGGCTTTTATCCTTTTCTTTTATTTTTTAAGTGTTTTCACCTCAGTGATTCTGAGGCAGCAGTGGAGCGTTTGTTCACTTTACCAGTGACAGTCCGTTACCCCCTTTACCTTCTCTCTCCACCTTCATCGCCGTCATGTTTCTGTTTGCGTCCACCTCTCTGCACCTTTAAGCCACTGTCAAGTGAATGGATTTGATACTTGATTGTTTGCATATCCGGGTTTTTACCGTCTTTCAGTTTGAATTTTCAGTCTCTGCTCTTTTGCTGTGTTTTCTTCTGTCACATCAGTTCCCTTTGTGATGAGATTTGAAATAGAACAGCTCCTCTCATCCAAAATTGTGACCTAATAAATAAATAAAGAACAAAAACTGAACCTGTCTCATTGAACTGTGTTGATATTAGTTCTGATTGAGATGTTATTATTACAAGTGAAAGTTCTTTTAAAGATCCTGGACATCTATTTAACAGCACAACACACATCATTTTTCTTAATTACAGATTTAACTAGTTGTGTCTTTAAAATATCACATTTCTATTTATACTCCAGATAATCTGTGTAGGAACGTGCACTATATGAGCCTTGCAGAAACTTACTTTTATCCCCACGGTTGAGATATGTCGTCACAAAAAGGTGTTTCTCTGAATTGTCATGAGAATCTGACTCAACACACTATTGTAAGACAGAAATAAGAGAAGATATATCTGGTAAATATTAATTCCGTCAATATTTTCAGACCCAAATAGCTTGATTGATGAAGAAAAAAGATGAAGCACATCTGTTATTAAAGTCTATTCCACCACAGATCCAGATGAAGTAATGTTTGTTTTCAGCAGACGTGTCCATCTGAGTTTAGCTATTATCAAAGTAGACACCCGGTTTCTGTTCAACTTTAAAATGCAACTATTGCAGAGATATTATAAAGGCAAATAGCAAATTTCAAGCACGCTGAATTACATCCGTGTTTGTGTCAAAGGGAAGCATACTTCACTTCAGTCTTCCTGAGTCGATTTATTGATATCTAATAAAGAATCAGGCCTTCCCCACCTGACATAAATATAAAAAGCACCTTTATTAGATCTACCTGAAACCTCAGTGTCCTCTTTGTGTTTTTACAACACCCAGGTAGTTTTCTTTTCAGTATGACTCATAAATGACACTCTTCATGTTGAGTCATGTAACCGAACCCCGGGAGAAGAAAGACGAGCTTCTTGCTGGGATCTGACTGAACTGAAGTTCTGCTCTTCCAGGAACAATAGATGCGTTCTTTCACTGACTTTCCTGGCGGGCCACATGATCGGGGCCGTGTCAGGAAATTTGGGGGTCCCAAGCAAGATGGAAATCTGGACTGTCGAGTAAAATCATCCCAAGAAAAGATTTGTTGAAAGTAGAGAGGAAGTTCTGACGACTACTGATGACACACAGCTTTACAATTTTTACAGAACTGTTTTCATGTCTGAAGCTCCTCTTTGTCCTGAAATGCCTCGCATTTCTCCTCCTTCCTGATGACGTAATGGTGAGCATGACTCACAGATAGAGGATCCCTGGTTTGAGTCCCACTTCGCCTCCCGTGTATTTTGCATGTTCTCCCTGTGCGAGCGCTTTTTTTTTTGGAGATTTCAGTTGAAAATAATGTTCAGTGAATTCTCAGTAGGTGTGTTTTTTTGTGTTTTTTTTTTTTTTTTTTTTTGCTGAAGTTGTTGATTGTTCTTTTTTCTTAATGTTAAAGTTTGAATCTGGTTTTTTGTCACATTGTGAAGCAGCATGCATTTGTGGGATGACCAGCAGAGTTGATTATGCGGATGAAACGCCAATCAGAGGAACTAATCTTTACTTTCACCAGAGAACAGCTCTGGGATCAGCTGAGTGGCTGGGGAGAGGCTCCGTACTGTTCGCCAGAGCTTCAATGACCTGAAGGCCGCAGTCAGAGCGGGATGCCAAACCTCAGCAGACAGTAAATCAACTTACGAACAGCAGGAGATATTTGAAACTGCAACTGATGCCGAAGGCATGCTTCTATTAAATGCTCTCCTTTCATGATTTGTACGTAATACTGACTTCAGTATTTCCACATTGGCACCTTTATCCCTGAATTTTGTGATTCTCATCTCTGCTCTCCTTGCTAAACTCCAGCCGGTTCTTCCTGTTTGTCTTGCTGTTTATTGGTTCTACGTTCAGGCTTCTGTTCACAAAGTTGTCTGAAAACAGTGGATTGTCATACTTTGACTCCTCCTCTGCTTCTGGGCTCCTGGAGTTGTTTGAGTGTCTTTCAGTGCTTCTGTCTTCATCTGCTTCCTGTGCTCGACCCGTTTCACACATCTTACTTTTTACACCACTGACTTCCTTCTTCAGGACGATTCGGACGTTTGTTCAGGTGTTTTTTTTTTCATGTTCCTCAGTTTCACAATTGTTTTTCACTCAAGTGAAGTCTGCAGATGAACAACGGATGCAACGTTTGAAGCACAGGACGCACCTGTTCACAGGGTGAATCCCACGGATGCAAATCCACAACACCATTTAAAAGGAAACTGTTCAGGAGAATCTACCAAACACACAATTGTTTGAATCTAATAAGATGATGGAAAATGTGTTCTTCTGAAAATGAATATCAAAATGATGAGAAAACTTTATATTGCGCAATTCAGGTGAACAAAAAGGCCACAGACAGTTTTTTTTCCAAGTTTATCTGGTTTTTAATAGAAAAAGAAAGAATTACACAACTGTTATAAAAGCAAAGGTCACAATAATAATGAACACTGGCAATGTAATAGAACCAAAGACCACTTTTAACAGGAAAGGGACAACGTTTTGCACAAATGAAGAATGGAAGAAAAAAAAAAACCAAAGTGATTCAGAGAAAACAAAACAATGAAACAACTTTAATATGATTTATAACAAAGACTGCACAGCAGCTTCAGACACTGCACCGCCGGTAAAAGTAAAGCACAGCGTACATGTCAGAACAGAAGAGACCATTCCTTGTGGAGTCTGAACAGCAGTCTATATTTATAGATATATTTATATATATTTACACATAATAAAATCTTAGCCTGACCAAAACCATATATACAAAATAAAAACGGGAGGCAACTAAACCCTAATATTATAGGTCTAGCACCTCATAAATCAGTACATCATAAACAGCTGTCCTAATGCTGTCGATAGAGAAAACACAGGTCTGGCAGCTATCAGGATCGCTTGTTCACGAAGGACGCGACGAGTTCCCCGCATTCAAGAACCACCTCTAACACCGAGCATGAAGGGATGAAAAGCGCATGGCTTTCTTTACTGTTGCACTAATAGACCAGTCTGGGTGGCTTTCGTTTCGCCGTGGCCGCACGCAGGACTTTAAATCCCGAGGACAGATCGAAGCTATAGTGGGATGGAACCTGATGGAAACTCAAAAGAGTTAGGCACAAAAACATATGCAACTAATTACAAAGGCCAAAAACTGAAAGAGGGCAAATTCACACAAAACTGTACAATTAAAGAAACATTTCCGAATGATTCTTTAAAAATGACAAGTTGTTCTTTACATTTTCCATCCTGACAGATGATAAACAAATTCATGCTCCTCTATACGAACAGGCCAAAATCCCAAGTGTTCAAACTGATCACCAGGAGTGGCCAGCAACGTGGTGAATACCTCCTCTTAGCGTCATAGGTGATCCACAGTACTGTGCAAAGTAGATGACACTTGGTTAATAATTTAATAAAATGTAAAGTGAGAAAACAGAGGAGAAATTTAAGTCATACTCCTATCTCCTGTGACCACCACGTCACTTTAAGATAGTATTTTATATACCTGCGCATTCATCGGTTCAGTCTAAAAACTTCACTCATGGCAGTAGACCAGGGTACGACTGCCAGACTTTCATGTTCCTGCAACATGACATCCAAATTACAGTATTTACACCTTACAACGGCTTTACATTGCGAGGTGTCATTTGAGGAAGAGACCAGTGACTGGAAACACAATACGGTTCGGCGATCATTTACAAATACAATGGTTTGGACAGGCGCCTGAATGCGTCGTCGAAACACTGACAGACGGGATTTGCATCGAATCATTCTTATTAGAAGAATCGAAAGTGATCGGGTCCTTTGAAGATCTATAAGGTCATACATGTTTGATTGTTGACTTTTTTTGGATGAAAATCATGAAGAGATGCCAGCTGTTCGGGCATTTCACGACTGTGAAACATGTGTTGGTGTCGAGGACGCACAGCTTAGATCCAGACGAGTTCACTCCCATTGACCTGAACTGATCCATTCACGGGATTCAGTCCAATACTTGACTAAGATTACTTTGAATTCCTTGTCAACTACTGCAAGTGACATTGAACCAACAAAAACAAAAGAAATGACATTGTACATAAAGCATCAGCACATATATTTAATAACTGCTGTGTGAGAAGTCTAACTAAGCTGTCAGTCTGAGCTCAGTCAGATGACGCACAGATTCAAAAGAAGCAAGAAAATTCCTACGCCCACTGAAATGAACCGCATGCTTGGACATCTCTGACAGATCTACTTGGTTTGTTTATTTTTTCTTTTTTATTTCTGGAACAGTATTTAACACCTGTATTACTAAGTGCAGGTTATAGCAGAGGGCCCACCCATTTTTCATGAAACATATCATGGAATTATCGTATAATACATAAAAGACAGCGTTCTGCAATACTCAGATGTTTATAACATCCATTTAATGCTTCACTTAAAAAAAAAAAAACGGTCTTGATATTTTGATAACTACCATTGTCCAGGTGGAATACTAACCGTTCTCTCAAAACTGTACATGTTTGTTTAGATACAGTAATTAATACATTCATGAAAGGAATCTGACAGTGTACCCAATCACCTTATACTTCCGCCCCATCACTTTGCTCAGTCTCATTTTTAAGATATGGTACTCTGGAACCACCTGAGAGCCTTCAGTTCTCAGTCCCCGTGGAGGGAGGCGTGGCTTTGGATGGTTGAGCACCACCACCGGCTGGTTTGGACCCGGCTGTTTTACGAGCTGGTCCAGCTTCAGTGGCGTCGGGTAAATGACTGTCCAGCTGTCACCCACAGGTACCCGAGTCTTATATCTGGATATTCTCAGTTTTAGCCTCTTCTTGCATTTTTTCCACACGCCAACTTGTACCCTTTTCAGAGAGACTGTCAAATACTTTGAAGAGATGCCTTGCTCAGTTCTGACTTCTTGCTGAGGAGGGTCCGGGTTGGGAGAAGCCTCTGCACACGAGGAAATTTGAGATTCCTCATCTGTGTTTGATTTTGAATCAGTAGACTCGCTGCTTTTGATAGCGTCGGGTAGAGAGTGGTTCTGTTCCTCGTTGACGCAGGTGTCCTCGGGGGTCGGTGCAGAAGGCTGCTGATCTCCCTTGTCTGGCTTCTCTTCTTTCACAGAGTCTTTTTCTTTCACAGAGTCATTTATCTGCTCGGTCAGCGTCAGGTCGTGGGTGAGGGGTTCGTTCTTTGTGTCCACCTGAGCACAGCGGCCAGTTAACGGGGCTTTGTTGATCTCCTCTGTGATCCTTGGCATCTTAGCCTCATTTTGAGTTGCGCTGGCAGAACCCGGATTTTTATCCATCACAATTCCCCGTAAAGCCATGACAAGTGGCTTAATGGGACCTTGATCATCCTCTGGCTGTTGGCTTAATGAAAACACAGACGAGATGACTGGAAAACTCTCCGGTTTTCTCATCTCATTAAATCTGACGTCCTGAGACCGTGAAAAGATTTCTGACGTTTTGTAGTTCGAGAGGAAATCCGTTTTGATTGATAAGGGGATGTTAGGAGTCCTGGATAATGAGAAAGGTTTGTTGACTACAGTATCCTTACTGAGTGAAACCGCTGGCGGTCTAATTTGAGCAGCTGTGACTACTGGAACGCTCACAGAGGGAGGCGCTGGTTTTAAACACTGCGGGGTCATTGACACAGACTCTTTCATGGTTTTGGGAACCGCGCTGCTCTTGAGGTGGCTCACCCCGGGCTCCACCTTCACAGCCACCGACACATCCCGAATGTTTTTGGGGTCGCTTGTCCTCCTGGGTGGAATATTGAGGAAAAGCTCCGGACGCCCCAGCTTCCTCTCCTCCACCACTCTCGGAGAGACACCAGTAACTTTGCTGTCCGGATGCATCGTGCTATTCAACATGCTGATAACTCCCCGGGGGGCGACTGTTGATGGCATTGCCTTGGGGCTGACGGGTGCTGGTGGCAGTCTGGTGCTACTGTTGCCTTCTCTTACAGGGTTGAGGATAGTTTTTTGAATCTTGTTTAGGACTGGGCTTGAGTCCAAGTTGATTATTTCTTGCGTCGGTCTTTTTAAACCACACTTTTCTTTGATGACAGTGTTCGGGAGGCTGTTGGAAATGCTCACTGGAGCTGGAGCTGGGTGCTCAACAGTCACAGCTTTCTGTTCACATTGTTTCCTGTTGACTATGCACGTGCCCATACTGTTAGACCTCGCTGTGTTTGGGTGATTCACTGTGGAGGACAATGGCTTTCCCAAAGCCAGGTTCTGAGGGACCATGGTCCTTGTGTCTTTGATAACAGACTCGTTTTCTTGTTGAGAGACGAGCCGGAGCTTTAACTCCTTTGTCCCATTGACAGTTTTTACCTCAACAAGCTCCACCAGGCAGCCAGCAGGGATTGACACTTCTTCCGGCAGAGAAACTGTCAGAGCCCTGTTGTGCTGAATGAGTCCGTTGAAGGGGGAACGTTCTGAAATGCCGTTAGCGACATGCGATACATTTGTGTCCATAGTTTTCCCCCTCTGCTCGTCTTTCCCCAGTCTGACAGCGGGTATACTTGGTGGGGGCACCGACACTCGGACCAGCGGCCGAAGTGGTGCTGAATCAGCAGTGGACGTACTTGTTAAGGCACTGCAGACGGGGACCAGTGGCGCTTTTGTCATCCCAGGCTTAGGAGGTCCTTGACTGATGATTTTGCTATGCAAGCGGTCGATATGCTTCACAAGGCACAGTCTCCTCATGTAGCCTTGTCCACAGTGAGGACATATGAATGGATATTTCGATGTGTGTTGCTTCAAGTGCGCATTCAATTCAGCCTCACTGAAGGAGACTTTATTACAATAAAAACAGTAAAATCGTGTCCCTGCATGCTCCATCACATGCTTGTTAAAGACTGAGGCGTCTGTCGAAGCAAAGCCACACTTCTCACAGTACATCACTTTTGAAGTGCTCAATACGTGGTCCACGGTGGGATGTCCACCGTGCACAGAAGATGGCATGCTTTGATAGCTGATGGGCTTCATGACGAGGTCCACCGGTCATCTGGCAGTTGGTCTCGTAAACTTAAAGACTCCAGCTAAGCAGTGAAGTGTGAATCCATCGCCACGTGAAGTCTCCAAAGTTTATCCTTCAGGACAGCCGATACATGGCATCACGCTCCTGTGAAAGGCAAACAAGGGAAAAAAAATCTATTAGAAGTAGGCATGTGCCGATATGAAAATTTGATATCACGATATTGGTGGCCCAAAATATCACGATTCACGATATTATCACGATATTTGGTGCGTTGCTTTTAATACTATTGAAAATGCTCAAAAACATTGTGAAATCCATCAACATCTGTCAACAACACTGTGCATTTTAACACGCCTGAGCACATTTTGATAAAGTAGAGGGAAAAAATTAAACTTTTACTCTCGCCTGTTTTTTTTTCCAGATTCCATACTGAAAAACACCATGATAACAATGAAGCAGCCATAAAGCTGCCGCTGACTGCATTCAGCAGCTCCTGGACTACAACTGGACCAGGTTTCATGAGATCAGCATAAAGCACACAGATTTTATAGTGTTTAGTTTGGATAGAACCAGGAGAACCCTTCATTTGGCCATTTGGAGACCAACCTATGCCAAACTATACTAAGTAGGTTTATAACTTATTTGAAAGGAATCTGACTTTAAAATACTTTTAATTTCCACTACAGGAGTCTGTATGCAATGCAGCCTTTGGCTCTGATATTTAGCCACTATATCATACATTTCTGCACAGTTTTTGTGCAGAAACTTATAATTTTGCACAGTATTGTGCACAGTATAAAATACTTTTTTTAATAAATGACTGAGCCATAGCATTTAGTTTCCAACTGAAATATATTTATAATAATAAAATCAATACAAAAATAGCCAATTATATGACAGGGAAAACAAAAAAAATCCCCTTTGCAACATGTAAACACATGAAGAAAAAAACAAAAACAATGTGCAATGAGCTGTAGAAACGCACAATGAAGATAAATGTGCACGTTTCAGAATAAAAAAAATTGCCAAATATCACAGAAACAATCACTGATTGTGTGTGTCGCGTGTGTCTCACTCTGCGGTGCGCACTGCTGCGTCTTTTAGAACCAAGATGGCGGCGGCGCTCGTGCGGTTATGCTAAAAGATGTCTCCCAGCTGGATGATGCCTCAGTCACGTGTATCATATCGTATGAACGCTCACCAGACGCGAACTTTATTTAAACTCCCAAGATTAACGACAAGCCCACAAGATGGCGACAATAACATTCAGGCGCATGACGCGCTGTCACTACTGCAGAGGATTATGAAGTTAATTTTGGTCAGAGGAGAGCGTGGATAGATGGAAAATGACCACAGAACGGTAAGGAAATAAAACATGTTGTGTTTGGTGTGAACAGCTTTGAGATTTGGCGAAGAAGTGTGTGAGAAACGTGCAATGTGAGGCGCTGGCTGTGAAATGTAAAGATGGGTTTTGGGTTTGTTTTGCCGCTGACGGGAGGCGGTCGGCTCAGAGAATATTCTGCCTGGTGTCTCTTAAAGAGCAGGTTTTCTAGTTTCACGCGAGGCCCAGTACGTTGGGATGGAGCACACGGATCTCTGGTTCTGTTGCGTTTTGTGTCGGGATGTGCAGCTGAGGGGGGCGGTACAGTGTCTGTCGGGCCGAACGCGTTAATGCCTCGTTTTAATCATCCTGGCATAAAATTACTTACTTTAGTGGTTTTCTATGGATCTGGGACTTTTGTGGTGGTTTGCAGTACATTTTGCTGCAGAGGCTTTGACACCTTGGGTAAGATCAGTAGCTGTTTCGGTAACGGGCTTGTCTCCAGATGAAACAGACGATATCTTGTAAATGACGTGATATGATAATCTCGGCTGTCCAATATCGTAAATCGCGATTATATCGTAAATTGGCACATCCCTAATTAGAAGTACAAAAAATGATTTTGGTTTACGATATGAAAAAGAACTTGAAACAAACAACTTAATATTTCTTGGAGTATAAATATCTTCTGAGGTCAGCCAGCTGTTTTCACCTGCCCGAGTCGTTTCAGTCTGACTTAAGTTCATCATGACAGAAAAACAGAAACAAGAGAAAGCAATCATCTATAAGGTAAACAACACACAAATCAATACCATCTCCTAATTCAATGATCACAAAAAACATGAGCTCCCATGTTAGTACAGAAACATCATTCCTGATAAGTGTAAGCCTCAAATCAGACATTGTGAGCCCAAATGAAGTAGTAAGCTTCAGCCTCTGCACTCATAACACAGTAGTTTCAATAGCGATCATTTCTTCTAACTTGGAGCAACAAAACCATTTATCTGTTCTCTCTATCTTCTTGTATGTATGTCAGGCTGTGAAGCAGTTTTGTGTTTTATAATCTCCACCCTCATCATCCTGTGGCATGTTGATACTATCTGCTGTTCAATTATATTCTTTTCTTCTTTGCTATCCAGTAAACCGACCGGTTGAAGCAGAGGGCCAACATCTCTGATTATGCCATGGTTTGATTGATTGATTGATTGATTGATTGATTGATTGATTTTATTTGTTTCATTCTTTTTTAAAAGAAAGAAATGCAAAGGAACAGAAAGAAGTGAGACTTATGTCTGCCCCTATCAACATAAAATAAATGACAATTTGTCAAGATTTGTTAACATATCACAAAAAAAGCAAAATTCAATACAACCATTTCACTAAATCAAAATACAAATACAACCATTTCACAAATAATTGCAGATCAAATACAACCATTTCCCAAGTGTAAATACAAAAAAAAAAAAAACTTAATGAAATATTTTCAAAAGAAACAATCATTCTAAGTTTGACCATTCTTTAAAACAGAGTCGTACCCTCCCAATAACTGTGCTTTTAAACATTTCTTGAAGATGTGAATGGACTGAGACCTCTTAATTTCACTGTCAAGTTTATTCCATAAATTGATTCCTTTTGTTGTGATGCATCTTTCTTTCAATTTGGTTCTTGATTCCGGTCGTTTGAAATCTTCAGTGCCTCTTAATCTATATTGACTGTCTCGCTTTGCAAATCTATTCTGTAAATTAAATGGTAATTTTTTCCGGTGAGCTTTATACATTGTTTTAAGAAGGTTGAGTTCTACCAATTCTTTAATTTCTAAGGATTTCAATTTTATAAATATTGGGTTAGTGTGGTCTCTGTAACCACTTCCATTCGCCACACGAATCGCTCGTTTCTGTAAAAGGAAGAGTGGTTCAATGTAGGTCTTACAAGCATTTCCCCAGACTTCAACGCAGTAGGTCAGATATGGTATAATCAATGAATTGTACAACAGAAACAAAGAATTATTGTGAAGTGACTCTTTCAATTTGTACAGAACAGCAATGGTTTGAGAAATCTTAGTTTTAACGTACTCTATATGGGAAATGGTAAGAAAATGTAGCACTAGACAAATCAAAAAGGACCGCGCCTCATGATTATTTTTGGAACAAATTATCTACAGATTATTTCTGCCAATTAATCTCTTGATTATTACTATGAAAACTGCTCTATTACTCTATTAAAATAAAGCATTTTCTCAAAATTCAACATCATGTTCAACTTTTGTTTATAACATAAGTCACTTTGTTTTTGTCTTTACTCTTCCTTTCTTATATTATTTTACCTGCTACTTCCAGTTTTCCGGCAGTACTTGCACTGTTTTCAGCATCTGTGCTTTCCAAAAACATCCCATGAAAGGCTGATTTCTAATATTATATTCCCCCTCGGAGTCACAATCAGACCTGATGAAGTACTGCATGGAGAGTGAAGAGAAATCAGTTTTGTTGTAATTCACTCTTTATCTCTGGCTTTCTCTCTATAAACCAGGGCTGGACCTAAATACTCGAATATCCAGACTTTGTGGTGGTATCCGCATAATTAATTTTGTGAATATTCAGCAACTTTTATTTTCTATTGAATTTGTATTTGATTTTGTTTAAATATCCTTTATTGTGTTATTAAGTAAAGAATACAAATAAATGCAAAGTCCTTTATTTATTTAATACACTCCATAACCTGTTGGCTAAACAAAGCATATGATTAAGAATTAACACATTTCGACACGCCACCCCAGCACTACAGTCAAATGTTGGGAGTCTTCCACAGTGGGTGAAGTGGATATCCAGATAGCACATCTACTTCTGTTCAGCCACACTGTGGCACACACTGCAAAATACCCACACCATTTCATGGAAAACATTGGGAAAAAGGTTTGGTGGGGTGTTCTGCCATTTTTTTTTTTTTTTAAGGCACAGAAGAGCATTCCTGCGTAGTGCTGCTATGTGGTTAAATTTTAACTTTGTAAAGAATTTCAGTTTGTCACACTTGAGCATACCTCAAACCCAAAAGGCCCTCTCACACCGTGTGACAAATATTTCACCTCTTATAAATGGTGGATTTTCAGGTGATGTGCCCGACAATTATTTGTGTCTGTTATTCTGGATTTTCTATCCAGACTTGTCTCACTCGGAAGACTTAATTAGACACAGATCACATGATCATACAAGCTCTTTTTTATGGGATGAGACTGAGTGTAGGGCAATAGTGGATCACTTTGTCATTTGGTGTGAGCAGAACCATTCGCAGCTCAGTGTAACAAAGAACAAGGAGCTGGTGATGGACCTGAGAAGAAATAGGGTGTCTGAGTCCCTCGTTTACATCCAGGGGATCAGTCTGAACCCTCAAATCTTGCATGAATCAAACAGTACGTGGCTCAGTGGTTCACGTGCATGTCCAAAGTGGACTGTGGACGTGCAACGAAGAAAGTGTGGAAGAGCCTTTACATGGCTAGTGCTTTTCAGTGAGTCAACAAGGGCAACACTACTCTGGGCAGTCACTGACAGAGCACAACAGCAAATAGGCACAGATGATTTAAGAGACAAAAACTCTTGATGGGGATTGATCAAGTAAAATGCCTGTATTTCATTTGTCAAAATAAAAATATCATGGAATTAATTTTTTTGTTTTGCTATGTTTATTTTTTAGTAAAAACCATCAGAAAATGATGGTGTTAGCAAATAGCAGGATTCAAGGACAAGGAGCGTTAGAGACAAGAGTAAAACAGATGGGTGACTGGCAGCTTCAAAAGTCTTGATGGCTGACATGGTTATTTTCGAGGTGTTCCAAAGTCCTTATTTTAAGACAGAGCTTATGACAACATTCCACCATAGGAACCCGGAAAGGGTCTGACTATAAAAGAGGACAGTGAAATCATGAAATCAGCCGGTGCATGGGACATGGCTCAGTTTATCAACTGCTTGTGAATAAACTCTTTTCTGGATTGAAGAACTGTGCTCTCCTGTGTCTGTGTCTTCAGATCGTATTTTTGCGAAAACTTTGGGAAGATCAAGAAACAACAATGTCAAGCCGGCCAGATCGAGAATGTCTGACATTCTGATCGTGACAACTCTGGGACTAATAAAGTATTTCTAAACTGTACACTTCTAAGTTTTCTAAGTTAGGCCAAAATCACATCAGTTATTATCTTGACCCATAATGCTGCCATCACAGTATCTGTGTCAAACCAACACTACACACAGCACAACACAGTTTTATATGACGCTATAAGAAGTATCATAGGAGTATAGCTGGCCAATAGAATCTCATGATTTGTACTTGCTTAGGACCTTCACTGGCCAGAGACCCTGGCTGATGCCAACAAATTAACAGGAAACAACAGGGATGAGGACGACAACTAATTTTTAAATAAAATTTCAAAAAGATACTTTAACTTCCACTGTGTAAAGGAAACAATTATATTTAATTTTACCTTGTTCGTTGTAAGTTTCCTTACTGAAACAAATGTTTACATTGCAGGAGATTAAAAATAAAAAAAATATATTATACACTAGTCATCATTCTACTGAGAAACTTTGAAGAAAAAACAAGTCCAGACTAAAGATTTGCCAAGTACTCATTCAGAAAAAAAAAAACAACTGTAATGACTTATGTTGTGAGTCTATTATTCATGCAAGACAGCACATTTCTATAAAGGGTTGACAACAACTACAGCCACCTAATTTTGCATGCCACATGTTTTTTTGAGTGTATAAAACTGTAATGACCACTGAAGGGCCAACCAGCATCAGAGAGAAAAAGCCGGGTGAATCGTTCAGTATTCAAAATTGTCTTCCCCTAGTATGAATGCATTTCTATTTCTATCAATTTCTTTAGTTTATTTTACATCAGCCCGGATGCAATACGGAGTCAGCAAGCATATCGATGAAGAATACTGAAGATAACATCCACATATGACATCTCAGACGGCTGGAGAGGAGAGGCCCGCTGAGCCCCTCCCCCTCACGTACAGCTTCTGCAGCAATTTCTTTAATGTCTCTCGCTACTTTTCACCATGTCCTAACATTGTAAGTACACGTTAATAACATCACAGCTGTTTTTTCCATGTCAAATCGCATTAGCTTAATTTTCTGAAGCCTGTGATGCCCGGAGCTGTATTCCCTTTGAACCTCAGCAAGAGGCCCTGCCTAACCACAACAGAGGTTCACGGAGACAACCGTGACATTAACACGATCTCGGTTTGAATATCCCTCACACATACCTGGTTTGGAGTGTTGTCAAACAGGGCGTGAGTCTGCGGCGCCTTGTCCGAGTGAGAAAAAACGAGTAAAATCCCTTTTTTGAACGTGATGCTAATGGTTGTCAATGGTTATCAATCGTTAGCATCGTAATGCCGTTATGCTGAGGGTTAGCTGGACGGTAGCATCTGATGCTAGGATAGCAAAGCAATATCCGGTAAATGTCAATATAAAAGCATTGAAATGAAGCGAATTGTTTATCCCCCTTTATTTTAATTTTGAAATAATGTATCTCGTTGTCTTTGAACGGATTGCAAGTTGCTTTTTTTAGTGAATTGATTCCTTCATTAAAACATTTTTTGTCAAAATACTCGATACGTCCATGCATTGTGTTGTGTTACTAATGCCAGGTTATATTTTGAAGTGTGTAACCGGAAATGATTGCGCCCTACTTTTCTCTTTATGAAATCCACCAAAAAGACCGCAGCGAGGGAGAGATTCTCCAACCCGAATTGCGCAAAAAATGATATTTATCCCCATTGTGATCCACATTCGCTACAGAAACAGCGCAAAGCTTTGGCCGCATTCGATATCTACGCCCTCAAGTATGACAACTTCCACCTACACGATATTCCCGGACAAGTTTAAAAAAAATGTAAACTTGTCTGGTGAAAATGTTGGCTTGAAACAGTCTGAGCTTCTTTTTTTCGTGTTTCAGAGACGGTCAGCGGGGTCGTTTTTTGTCGCCGCTGTGTGTTTAAACGGCTTTGTGTTTGTGAGTTCGCACATTGACACAGGAAGTGCTTTGAAGCTTTTGTGTTATATGTAATAAAGTCAAACCACGGGCCGCAGGGGCCTCACAGAGGTAAACAAGGACACGCTGTGGAGGAAAATGCCCTAAATAATCCACTAACATGGTGTTCATAAGAATCTGCAGGCTGTTTCCTACTCTTTCGGGGACTCTGGGGTCATCCAGGTGAGTGATAAGGCGTACTAATAATACATAACTGACATGTATTCACTGTTTAGATCTATATGATCTGGATGGGCTCAGTTTAAAGTGAAGCTGATATTCTTGTTGCAAATCTGATTTCCACCTGTTATTGTACCCCCATACTGTAGCTCGTGTGAGGATCACCATGACTATTGTGAAAAGTGATTCTGGGATTTACACACCATTGTTGCAATTCATAATGACACAGCAGTGGCTTTCACTTGGCCCTCCCATCGCCCATCTGGCCCGGCACATAGCGCCTGCGAGCTTCCTGGTTATGGCAATATTAATCCAGCTCACCCGCACGCGAGCTCCTTGCTGGATCGCCCACATCGTCAACAAGCAACTTTCCTCGTCTTTTCGCAGGCTTATTCGCCGCAGCATGGCCTCGGACCCGGCGGAGACGACCCGCTTCGACTTCCTGGTGATCGGCGGCGGGTCCGGGGGTCTGGCCGGGGCTCGGCGGGCGGCGGAGCTCGGAGCGGCCACCGCCGTGATCGAGAGTCACAAACTCGGAGGTACCTGCGTGAGTAAAGATCAAAAAAACACTGTCATTCTTCCAGGCTGCGCTTTCACACACTCTTTCACACACTCCCGTTAGTTGCCAGGCTCAGTGCGAAACCTCCGGGCTTTCCTTTTGTCTGTGTGTGTGTGTGTGTGTGTGTGTTTTTTATTGTTTATCTCAAACGTGGGTTTGTTTGGCTCTTCTGGTCCTGAAGCCAAGTGTATAAAGCAGACGAGCCAAAAGGCCCTGAGTTGATTTAAAGATTAAAAAGTATCCCACGCACATAATTCTGTCATTTAAAAAAAAAAGTTGTAAACTTTGAGAGCCATAAACCACTGGGAGGAAGTAGATTGAATTAGATGTTCTTTTTAAAACCCTAATGCAGCAACACAAAAATGGACATTAACATCACCCACACACTTTCCAAATTAACAAAAAATGATAAATACTACCAGAAAGCTAAAACGAAATGAGTGTCTGGGGTAAAAGAAGTAGTAACATAATCCATTAATATTTTATTTTAGAGTGATGGTTTACCTAGAATAAAGTCAAGGCGGTTTTGTTTTCCATTATTAGATGTATTGTATTACATGAAGTGCATTGAAAGGGGGTAGTATTATTCCTCCACACACTACATTAACCTTTTAAATACATATAGTTGTACATAAAATGTAGTAGACCTATCTATGTGACAAATGCACAAGTCATTTTTTTATTAAGCTGCTTATTTTTGCCATAAATAGTTAAATATACGTAAAGTTATTTTGTCAGAAGTTAGTCTTTGTGTTCAGAATATGGCCACTGCTTTGAGTGACAATAAAACAACGACTACAGGTCATAACTTTAAACGCTGTGTCATTGTGGCAGAGCTATATGCCCATAGTTAAATGGCATTTTATCTGAAAGATTTAATGTATCATTTTGGAATTTATACAGAAATGACAACCAAAGGCTGAATATTCAAATGAGTACACCTCTCTCAGACATGAAGCTATAGTGAAACATGTTTTCATTGCTTTGCACATAATTTGGTTGTTTTTAGTTTTAGCTTTGCAATCACCGCTTTATTTTCTTCATATCCATCTTTTTTTTCTTTCTGTGATGTGTATTATCCTACGTGAACCTATCTTACAATGAATTTATTCTTTTTCGCTGTTTTCAGGTCAATGTTGGCTGTGTCCCTAAGAAGGTACAGCTGGTTTAGTGTTTTTGCATTTCGTTTCACTTTCTAAATAATGCAAACAGTTTCTCCAAGATGCCGATTCCTGTGGTTTTTGTTTGTTCACAGGTTATGTGGAATGCAGCCGTTCATGCCGAGTATCTGCATGATCATGGTGATTATGGCTTCGATGCTGGAAATGCTCGTTTCAGTTGGGAGTAAGTTACAGTAACTCCTACAGTGTTTTTCCACTGAAGCTCTTTTGAAAGCTGTTTTTTACTGGAACAAAGCGGTGTTTTACTTCACAGCTCCGCCGCAGTTTGCTAGATTTCTGGTTGCATCACTTTAGCCCACTTCTGTCTTTCTTGCACGTCCAGTCAAGTCAAGATGGCCGTTGAAGATAAGCCCGTAGAGGGAGTGGCTGGGAGAAACATGAGGAAAGGGTGTTAAATGACTTCAAACACAGTGAGATGAGGAGGAGGTCATTTCAGGTCTGCCAGTGAGAATGCTTCCTGCAAAACTCCACGATGTGTGAACAGTGATCAGTGATGCAAAAAAAAATAAT